>NW_012133470.1:15032-95171 GCF_000313525.1 Fibroporia radiculosa | reverse complement strand
ACGACGAATAGTTAGGAAAAGAAAAAGAACCCCCCTCTCATGCTGTAACAGGATCTAGGAGGCAGTTGCAGCAAGTCATCACGTGACACAAGGTTTACAAGCTAGCTTTAGCTTGAGGCACTGTGATTAGATACTTTCTATTGTACATTCAGTGCTTTTAATATTCTATGCAGTCACACAAGATATATTGTCAATATGATTGATGGTAAATGGAAGAAGTAGTCTGCGATTTTTTTGCGATTTTCTCCCATTTTCTGTGATTTCTTTTTTTTGAGGTTTGATCCCATTAGAGCCGAAAATCGACCAATCTCCGGGAGCATATGTGCCATCAGGCCGAATTTGGGCCTACTCCGACCGCCGAAAATGGGTGTCTGAGGGATCTAGGCTCATAGGGGATTTTCCGGGGTCCTCCGGCGCCCAGCACGGTGGCCATCGCGGCCGAGGTACTGTGCACCCGTGTGCTTTCATGCCGAACAGGAGGCCGTCCACGATTCAGCTAAACACCATATGTCGAACACTGTACAGATATATGTCTATGATTTAAGCAATGGACTCTCACGACAATTGTCCCGGCAACTTACAGGGAAGCAGCTAGACGGAATATGGTGAGTCATCTGCCCTGCCGAGGGTTGAACTTGAAATGTGAGACATGTAGTGCTACAGGCATACCTCTGTGGTAGTATTTGGGCGGGAGATATTCTACGGTCAAGGTATCTTAGAAGCTAGCCCAGGGAAATCTCATGTACGTAAAACGTGTCCCGGTTGATCGTGGCTTGCTAAAAGTCAAGGCTATGCGATATAGCATGGAAAACCTCTCCAGATCGTGGACATGGGAGAGACAGCTATAGACGAAGACACGTTCAATGAGTACTTGGTGGAAATGCGACAGCACTACACGGCAGATAAAGTTAGTCTGTTTAATCATTGGTGGAATGCTATGCTGAGGCGGGTGATCGGCAGTATCATCTTCTAGGTAGGAACCAACATCTGTCCCTTTTGTGACTTACAAAGTCTTTGCAGAATTCAACTGCAACTCCTTTACAAACGACTGCGTCGGATTTCTGACAGGTGGATCAATACCGGCTTGGATAAAAGGTCAGAGTTGCTTGTCGTAAACGTTTAATCCTTCCTGCTGAATGGGCTTGTAGATCTACCTTCAGATTTTCTCTCAACTCCATTTGGTGCTGCATTGAGGCCGACAATAGACGCTATGTTCCGCCGTCCGGTTCCGGGTCAAGCACCTACTGCACCCATTTTACAGCCATCGCCAGAAACTACAGCTGCTGCGATCTCCGCCTCGCCCAATCCAGGCCTTGCCGCCTCCCTTCTACAGTCGGTGACCTCACAGGCGTTCTTACCCACGTCATCTGATACGTCTGCATCCACTTCTTCGTTGACCGCGCCTCCTTCAGTCTCTACTTCCACTGTTTCCGCGCCCATCCACATTTGCACTAATCCCTCTTCGCTCCATGCACTGCTCCGCTCACATCGCGCCGTTGTCGTATTTTTCACCAGCGCAACTTGCGGTCCATGCCGTATGATTGAACCTGCGTTTGAAGACTTAGCGTACTCAAAGACACATGGTAGTCAGCAAGATCGAATCGCGTTCGTTAAGGTGGACATGGCTGTTGGTCTTGGTGGGCAAGTTGGGGCTGAATATAATATCCGTGCTACACCGACGTTCACGTTCTTCTTGGATGAGAAGAAGGTCAGAAGCGCATGAACAATATGATTCGTTTCATGAACTGACGTAGTTCGCAGGTGCATGAGTTAAAAGGCGTGAATGTCACCGAGCTCCGCACGCAAGTAGACTTACTCTTGTATCATGCCTTCCCTCGTGAGTATCATTTCTGCGAAGCAGAGGGCTTGTTTGACATTTCATTTCTACAGCGCACACGCACGCTTCGCTTTCATTACCTTCAGTTGAATCGATCTCTACAAATCCGATCCTCTTTACGCAGAGGCCCACTATCAATAATATTATCACAAAGCTCGACGAATTCATTACTTCGGCTTCTCCATCGCCTGCGACAATCGCTGCCAAGGACACGTTGGCCCACTCCTTCCCGCTCTATCTCGGGGCACGATTTCCTGCCGCAGATAGCAAGGCTGCACCGCCAAAGAATATGAACGCGGGCGCTCACCTGTTACAGACATGGGCAGATGCGACATGCAGTATCGCGAAGACTTTACCAGCCGCAAAAGTTTTCCCACTCGTGGATCTCTGGCGACTAGCCGTCCTAGATGATTCCATTGGGTCTTGGTGCGCAACTGCGAGCTCCTTCACCAACCCCGTGGAAATATTTCTTGGCAAAGCCGTCCAGGCCCTCGATGAATCGCAGGCTGATGCGCGAAACTGCGTTCTGGTCACTTTGCGGCTGCTCTCAAATACGTTCGCTACAACCACACTAGCAAAGAGCTTGCTGTCACTGTCGGGGGGGCGCTCAGAAATAACAAGAATGCTAGTATCTAGTCTTCTACATAAGGATGCAGCGGTGCGCACCGCCGCGGCGAGCTTGGCGTTTAATGTCGCTGCGTTCCTGCAGAAGGGTCGAGTAGACAAGTTGAGGGGCGTAGGCGGTGAAATTGAGGAAGACGGTGACTGGGAGACCGAGCTGGTGAGTGCGGTTCTCGAGGCGATCTCGAATGAGGTGCAAAGCGAGGAAGCCGGTGAGTCTGATGGCAAGGATGTTGTGGACAGTGCGAAGCTGAGGCTGTTCGTGCGCTAGTGCACCGATTGACAGCCGCATTGGCATTCTTTTTACGCTTGTCGCCCGCGTACGAGACTCAACTCGTGCCGTTGCTCGAGGTTCTTCAGGCGCGTCAGACGCTCGAAGGTAAGTTGCTCAAAGGTGGATGCGGGGAGGAAGGCGTGCAGAAGAAAGAAGTGAGGAAGTTAATTGAGGAAGTGGCGCGGAAGTTATGTACTTAGGTGTCTAAGAGCTGATATTTATGGTGAGCATGCCTGGCTTGTACAAACAATTTTGATAGGATTGCATACACCTCCCAGATTAGTTGTCATGATATTTTCAAATCTCGGATAGTATGTGTTCTCAATGAATGATTGGCAATACCCATAAATACCAGCAGGCCTCGTCTACTTCTAGCATGGAAACCGTAGCGCGAATTTCATTTTCGATCTTCTGAGCAAGCTGGAACAGACGAGCTACTATTAGCTATACACATAATGGAGAATTTCGATGACCAGCTCTGGGGCACCTCGGGCCGTCGATGACTGTCGGCGACTCTAAAACGGACGGAAGATTTTCAGTCTGTTCGGGGCCAGCGACGGTCACTATCTTCCCAACTCGCGAGAATGGTGCCGGAGGGCACCGACAGCGAAAATTTGAGAAAATGAATATATCATTTCATGTGACTAGGTAAAAACTTGCAGCATCATCAACGAGTACCCGAGTTCATCTTACGAGTAGCTACCAACCGGCTGATACTAATAGCGATAGGCTCCACAAATCCTCCTCTTCCATCATGAAGTACTAGCAGTAAGTAGCTGCGGCCCTGTGTGCCATTGACGCCGTTGAAGCTCGCGACGGCGAGCATAGCCTCGTGCTCAACACGAGTCAAGAAGCAACATGTGAGAACTTTAGGCACGGGCTGATTGACTGGAAAAGAACTTCGACAGGGCTGGCCCAGTCTGGATGAGAGCCAATACTCAGTGGAAGACGTGAGACCTTGCAGTAAAGAGCATCTAGGCAGCCCACCCATGTCTATTGAAGCAGCCTCGAGTGGAAACGGTCGGTCCAGATCTAAATACCAGTACTTGAGCTAGCGATACGGTGCTCTCAATGATCAGATTCCAGACTCCCGGCGCGCGCGCCGGTGCCAGTGCAAGCGCGCAACACCGCTGCAGATGCTAGGACTTCGACTTGCATACGAGGGCCTCAGGTGCTCGCAGCTATATGACGTCGCGGCAAGCTCAGGCCCCCGCTAGCCGCGACGGACAACGAGAGGAAGGGTGGCGATATTGCTGAGCCTGTGGCTGACCCATCCGGTACGTTGACTGTGACGTCGACATGGCTTGTCGGACTGGCTCCAAGCGAGGCTCACCCAGCCCGTCCATGCCCAGGCGAGGATGGCGTCTTGTCTCCCCCTACCCTTCCCCTTCTCTTATAAAGCACTCTGTGTCTCTTACTTTCTCCCCCATCCCCCATCGCCTACGACGCTCTATTCTATTCCATCATGACCACCTCCGCTGTTGCTCAGCTTCAGGCAGAGGTCACCCGCCTTCGCCATGAGCTCTCTACGATCAAAGCCCATGAACAAGCTCCCGAGTCAAGCGAGACCATCTTTGTCGGTCAGTATCTCGTTGAAAGACTTGTTCAGCTTGGTGTTACAGTACGTCCTTATCCCTTGCTTTTCGTTCTCTGCCTTATTTCCCGTCTAGAAAATGTTTGGAGTACCCGGAGATTTCAACCTTGGTGCGTGAGCAATCACATAGAGTGCATTTAATTTCGCTCATGCGATGCCATAGGCTTCCTCGTGAGTACCCGTCTGGGAGTATTGACTTTACCATCTCTAACGTTTGTGTTCAGGATTTTGTGGAAGATCACTCTAAGATTGAGTGGGTCGGCAATTGGTCAGTTTATTGGCGATGCTTCCAAATCCGCCTACACAGGCTGATCGTCCATATGCCATCAAATAGTAACGAGTTGAACGCCGCCTATGCCGCTGATGGCTACGCACGCGTGAAGAAAGGCAGCCTCGGCGTTCTCACCACTACGTACGCATTCTTCCCCCTAGATGGAAGCTACAAAACTGACACATATATGTGTTGTAGGTTTGGTGTCGGAGAGCTAAGTGCAATGAATGGCATTGCTGGAGGTGAGTGAGGCAGTATCAACTAAAAACCACCTACTCTATAACGCGACAACGTTCAGCGTTCTCGGAGCATGTCCCCATTGTGCATATCGTAGGTGTGCCTAGTACTTCGCAGCAGAAGAACAAGCCGATGCTTCACCATACCCTCGGCGATGGGCGGTAAGTAGCTATTCAATTGTTCTATAACTACCTCTCAAGTGCGAAACTAGGTATGATGCATACTATCGCGCGGCCACTCAGTTCACCATCGCAGCCGCGAGCCTTCAAGCAAAGGAAACCGCGGCGGCAGAAATTGACCGCGTGCTGACTGAATGCCTTGTCATGGTACTCCTTATGTCTGACATCTTCACTGGTTAGTCTGACCTGCGATTCTGTTAACCAGGCGCGTCCGGTTTATCTCATGGTTCCGACTGACCTTGCATACGAACGCATTCCCTCCTATCGTCTAAAGACGCCCATTAACGCAGAACCTCCTCAGAATGACCCGGATGTCGAGGAATTCGCGCTGGACGAAATTGTTAAGCTCGTCGAGACAGCCGAACAAGATGCCATCATCCTCGTCGATGCTTGTGCCATTAGACATAACGTTATTGATGAAGTCAGTGAACTCGTGAAGCGAACCGGTTTCCCTGTATACGCTGCTCCAATGGGTAAGACTGCTGTAGACGAAGCGTATGAGCGATATGGTGGTGTATGTGTCATGCCATGCCTTTATAGACTGGCATCAGGCGGAATGCTCACGTACCTTGCCAGATCTATGTTGGGTCAATCAGTCACCCTGACATTAAGGAGAAGGTCGAGAGCGCAAAGCTCATCCTTTCTATTGGAGCGCTCAAGAGCGATTTCAACACCGGCAACTTTACCTACCACATCCCTGCGAGTCGAACTGTCGAGGTATGACGAGTTACTAGGTTGTGAAATCGTCACGGCCTTTGACCGTTTCCTACAGCTGCATTCCGATCACACTACCGTTCAATATGCTGAGTTCCCCGGGATAGGTATGAAACGCCTACTACCCAAGTTGACCGCCCGCCTGCAACCCTTCCGCGACGATGCTAGAGAGCTCTCTGTCCCGCCTTTTGTGTTCCCTGTACCCACAGAGGACACAGATATTATCACGCAGTCGTGGCTCTGGCCTCGCATGGGCCAATTCTTCCGCCAAAAAGACATCATCGTTGCGGAGACTGGAACGTCCAGCTTTGGCGTTCTCGAGGTGCCGTTCCCCACGGGTGCCATGTTTGTCAGTCAGATCTTGTGGGGCTCCATCGGATGGACTGTGGGCAGTACCCTTGGGGTGGCAATGGCTGGTCAAGATCTTGGCTACAAGCGCACAATTTTGTTCATTGGCGATGGTAGTTTGTGAGTATTCCAACTAGCCAGAGGGACTAATTGTGCACTGATGGAGCCTCATAATATAGGCAATTAACAGTGCAGGAGTTATCAGTCATGATACGATCCGGCGTGACGCCGATCATATTTGTGCTAAACAATCGGGGTTACACAATTGAACGGTATCTGCACGGGATGGAAAGGAAGTATAACGATATTAGTAACTGGTGGGTGTAAATGGGTCTTTCAGCACCGTGTGCTTCGATACTCAACCCTCTTTCGCAGGAAATGGACGCATCTACTCAACACACTTGGTGGAGAAGAAGGCAAGACGTGCCAGTCGCATCTCGTCCGGAATAAGGCCGAGTTGTCGGCATTGCTCGACGACACTACCTTTGCTTCGGCAAATAAGATCCAACTCGTGGAGATGCTAATGGACCCCCGCGATGCACCAAGTGCACTCAAGCGACAGGCAGAGCTAAGCGGAAAGACCAATCGCTACGTTGCGGAGCTGCCGTCTGGTATCGGTGAGGCCGTGTGAGCTATATCTCGCTACAAATGTGGACTCGTGGACTGGAGGAAATTGAAAGTTAGAAAGCATGTGTAATGAAAGCTGTCGTATTCTGTCGTATTCTTGCATTCGTTAATGACATATCAAATCAAACAGTGTTCGAGAGGTATCGTTCCGGCGTGTGCTTCACCACCAAGTTTTCAATGTATAGTTTGTTAGGGCAGGCATTCCATAGTCCTTTATTATGGCACTAAGACTTGGGCCACGCTTTCAATGCAGAGACAAGTCGATTGTTCCAAGAGAGAAGACTGTCGGACCAGTCCCCTGAGTTGATCCTGGGCCGAACAGCATTCTCGAGTCAACTGTCAATGGTCTCCGAAAGAGAGCTAGCTCAGGAAATAATCTGGATTGGATTTCATACCTCTGATCCTACTATATACATGGGGCCAACAGAAACTGCTACTGTGTATCAGGTGGGAATGCCTCACCGGTGGCACCAATCATTCTGAGCTCCTCAACAAGAGTTTGACGCCTATATTCGAGCCTCAGATTCGGAACGTTCGTCTGTGTCGCTGATGAGCGGTTTCTGTACGGCGGTATGACATATACACACCTTGTGGATGTCGTTTCCAGCAGCTCCAGGGAGATACCAGTGTTGTCCGAGCCAATGACGTTTGATTTCCATCTCAAACCCACTTTGAATCACAGAGTTGCGCGCGAGCTCTGCGAGAGAACTTTGAGGGAATTTATAGATCTGGAAGAGGTAAAGCATGCAAATAAATCATCTGGTTCAGCCAATCATAACTGGAGGTACACACATGTGCAGCCACACTGTATTCCTCCAAGAGAGGTTCCTGTGCGCGACGGTCAGGACTTTAAAGCGCACAGTCATGGTGTGCGAGATAGGTTACATACTTTCGTGAAGTGGAACTGCAGAGGATCATCAGTACTGAGACTGACATTGAGACCGACTTTGAAGAACTCGGGAAGTGGGTTGCGTTCGTAGGTAAGGAATAGTGCATTATTGCTCAGAGGGCTCATGGCAAGACCGATCTGCTTTAAATAGAACAGGTACTGGAGCGCAGGAACTTTACGAAGTAAGATTCCGTGCGAAATGGAGTGCGCTGTCAGGAAGGCCGCGGTTAGGTGGTCAGTGTCCCCAGCTTCTCCGCTATGCGGCCTGAAAACGAAAGTATCTATTAAAATGCAGTGAGTGTTATGAAGATGAGATATGACGAGTCTACGCACTGAAGCCTCGAGCACGCCTCCAGTTGTTTAGGCTAGCCATATTGGCGAACATGTAGTATGCCCTATAGGAGTGTGAGTGTCGACCCAGAAAAGTGGTGAACGGACACACCAATAAGAGTATGGTGGCGACTCCTTTACATTCCATAGTTTAGGGTACGGGAACTTCCTATGAAATCGTCTCTCGCTCTTCGACTCATCGTCCACAGTGTCGAACCCCACGACGCGTTGAAGGAAGACATGAAGCTCTGGGTGCGATGATGGATCTTGTGTCACTTCGAATAAAGGTCGGAACACGTCTTAAAAGCAATAGTGTCAGCAGTGAGATTAACTCAGTGATGAAACTCACTTTGGACGATATCCTCGAATGTGTCGATCGATCCGTTTTGTTTATAGACATCGTAAAGTCGTGGTACCTGGACAAGCCAGCGAACGTTATGAGAATATAGCTTGTTGTGGACGATCCATCTTGCGAGATTGTCCCATTCATCTGCTTTTCGTCCATATATGCTCACGCGCCATTCACAGTTCTAGGTACCATCAATCAATACAGATGTACGTTTGGATGCGTATGATCTTTACTTGATATTTGCTCTGCTCAAGATCGTTCATAACCTCTGAGAAGTACAGTGAGTACATTTCAGCCTAGGGATTAACAATTTACCTTTAGTGAGTTCCGCCAGGTATCGCCCCTCGATGTAATTATCTGTCTTAAGGAAAATCTCTCGCAGTCTTGACTCTCCAATCGGATTATACTTGAGGTTAAATTTATCGAAGCGGTGGAAAGAGTCTTGGTGGGCGTGCATGTCCAGGGTGTCAATGGATAGGTCGTATGCCGTAAGGTTCAAAGATTTGAACACTTCTTCCAAGGTTAGCTCTTTGCCATCGCGGAAAATAACGACATCCTATGTGAATGTTAGGGATTATGAAGACCATCCTGATCAACTACGAATCTAACGTGAGGACTGTGTTTCATTTTTGCTTTGATAAACCGGAGAAGATGCTTCTGATTCATACTGCTAGAATGATGGACGTGTGTATCAACCTTACGAAGATTGTAGAAATCACTACCAGCCGTTTTGAGCATATGTTCATCCTTCAAGGGTATAATACCCACCGGTGAGGGACACTCTGTAGCGGACGTGAATCAGACAATTGTTCACGATGACCGAAAATAGTCAACGAACTTTCATGGCTGCCAATTCCTGTGTCTCGTTAAGCAGACCATACATCGTGAACTTGCTCGCGAGATAATTTAATCTGCGAAATGCAAAGCTTTTCGTCGGGCCGTCAGAGATTACCCCGAGAACATATTCCAGATCCATGAAATACTCTCTGATGCCTGGTATATCAAATGCAGGCGTGTGATCTTAGGAAGATATGAGCTACGGTGATTATGTCGTCATCAAATACATACCGTCTGCTTTGTCGAAGACTTGGTAAACTCCTCTTTCATCTAACTCAAAACGCCAGGTATCCGGACCAGGCGTTTCGCATTTTTCAAAACTAAACTCTTCTTCACTTGATTCCTCAAGCAGATTTTGGCTAGGAATCACAGTGTTTCTGCCTTTCCAATGCCAATGAGGCGGAGGGGGCTTAGGGTATATTCTCCATGGTTGGAACTGGCTTTTCGGCGGCGAATGCGACTCGTAATCTGCGTCCGGAATAACACCAGACACAGTCGCGATAGTCTCATCAAGACCAGTGAACACGCCATCGTGGTCTTTGGGGTTGAACCCTAGCCTCTGGCCTGAACGAAGCATGTACTTGTCGCGAAGCTCCAAACATTTCCGGAGTGAATCAATAATTGAGGTGAATTCGGACGATATTGCAGGTTCTATATCTCTCTCACTTAGTACAGTGATTAGCACGCCACCTGTGAACAATACCGTATATCTGGGCTGTTGCCCAGCGATTTTCAGAAGGACCATCCGACACAGGACGACTAGGCTCGTGGATGGCTGTCAGCTTAAAATTTCCCACATAAGAGGAACCGCTATCCAGATGTGCTTCCGCAGGTAAGCGTGGAGAGCCCAATGCAGAGACAGGCCTTGACGCCGTTGCAGCATCAGAACCACGACGATGTGCCCAGCGCTTCTCCTCGATCTATACGAATGCGTATGGATAATTGTGCCACATAAGCGGCAGCCTGTTGAATTAGAGATCAACACACATGATGCAAGGTTTTCTCTTCGTTGTATCCGAAAAAACCGTCCTTCAGCTCGGGGACGGGGACTCCGGCGGGTGTCGCAGACTCCTGAGAAGAACTTCGAGATGAAGGGGTCCGGGGTGCGTCACAGTCATCTACTATCGCGATCTCGTATGGTGCATCCATCTTGAAAGGATACACGCACTGTAGGGGGAGTAGATTCCTGCAAGCGAACGAGAGGAAGGTGAATCGCACATGGGCGAAGGGCTGCAATAGTCAATTTACTACATCCCGCGGCCCGCGCGCTAAATGGACACAGATCGGGCAATCATAGTATTAAACCTGGCCGAGCTGTGATATAGATACACGCGCTCTTGCCTCCTGAGCTCAGCAGTACAGCAGATGCACTCCATGCGAAGTTGGACAATAATTTCACACGGAAACAAAGACGGAGATGCATACACTCAGAGACTTGCCATACGAAGACAAAAACAACTTGTGATTGTATGCACGGTCACACTATGATACACGCAACCGAGTCCCTAGCAAAGGTGAGAGCGCAATGGTATGACGAGCACGGAATTCTGGGCAACCGGCAATCACAACGACTTGCAAACTACGAGCAACGTCATCCGGCATGGAGTCTGCATATTCGCAACGACTCTGCACTACATTAACGATGGTGTCACCAGTTAACCGCTGACAATTCCGCAAGCCGAGGGCCCAAAGTCGAGGAAGTCGTACGCGTAAAGGAGCATTATCGGACATCCCGTCCTCACTCTCCCCCGAATGCCGCAACAGGTGTCCCCGGTAGGGAGCTAGCGCCTTGATCACTTTGTCCGACATGTCTGAGGCGACAATAACGAATTCTTCGAGCGTATCCATGCGATCAAAGCACCAGAGAAAGTCCTTGGTGCGCATGTCCGCATAATCCATCTCCAGGGCTTGTAAGGGAGGATTGCTCCGCTTGAAAAGTGTCCGTAGTCCCATCCCGGTCCCTCGATCACTCCAAGGGGATTGCGAAAAGTCTTGCGCCTCGTCATCACTATCACCCTCCTCGTGCATATCTGCATAGGGATCCGGCGACACCTCATAATCAACATTTGTGTGCTCCAGGCAGAGACGCCGTAGCGCAGGTGCATGGATATGGGATAAAATGGTGCGCACCGCGCAGGTCGTCCGCACAAGTAGCACGCGCAGATGCAAAAGTGGAACGACGGGCGGGCGAGGATGCTTTGGCGTTGAATCGCTTTCATTTGCGAGACCATGATAACATAGCGATTCAAGCATTGGGAAAGCTAATAAGAAGTCAAGCAGACGTGTTGAGTTTGGGATGGTGTCCGACTCGGTGATTGTGAGTTGCGTGAAACGTAGCGATGACATGTGGCAAGATGAGGGCAAGACACTAAAGGAGACACGCATGCAGATGTTGCAGAATTCGGATGAAGGCTGCAACGGCGAATTATCAAAGGTGGGGACATCGTGGTCGTCATCGTCAAAAATACCGGACATAATTGCTGAAGGCCTGACCCTCACTCGTAATTCCTCCAAACGATTTTGCGGACTGTCAGCGGCGAATGGTACAAATTCAACATGTTCCGTGAGATCTCCGATGGTTATATGGCATGTCCGCCAGCGGTCGATTTGGCGTAGCACAGGTGATAGGAGAGGAAGGAGAGTGTCTGTGGACTCCAGATTGGCGTGGACATGAAGGGGAAGTGAGCCAGATCGTAACATCCATAACTGGGCCTGAGTATGCGAGGCCTGTGTCCTCCGTCTGTCGCTGAGGTGTAAATACTGCCATACGTGGGGCGACGCATTCGCGACATCACGCCAATAGCGACAAACGCGGCCGAATTTGAGCGCAAGGAGATCGTCTCCAGGGGTATCGACAGAGGCCACGAAAATCTGGATAAGTAGCTCGGTGGGCAATCGATCAATAGGGACGAGATGAGAGAGGTCGTAGATGTACGGATTGAATAACATGCAATAGTCTTCGAGCTTGCTGAGAGCGGCTTCCATCAAAGAGTTAAGTATGTAGTAACGAATTCCTAAATTTCTATAGACAATGGAGAAAGTGTGAGAAATCCGCTCCCAGACTCCTACTTGATTACCATTGCGGCCGTCTCGAGACTCTCAGGTACACACTCGTCACCACAGCAGGACAGCGACTCAGTAGATTCAGCACACCCAAAGCATTCAGCAAAGAGTAGTGTACCAACTTCAGTTGTTCAGAGGAACCAGAGCAAAAAAGACACCCATATTGCCGAATAGGCCGTAGGAGGCGAAAGCAAACTCCGCAAACAGAGAGCAGACAGGAAAGCTGACTAAGCGAAGAACTGCACAGAACTGGACGACTGGCTTCGAACTCAAAATCTACTCTACGATCCGTCAACACCGCCGCTAACGTCCCGCCCGCCGCTGCCGCTTTTCAAATAATTTCTCTTTCTACGTTAAAATGCCGGGTGTACGAGACATTAGGTGAGTACTTTGTTGCTCTGATGTGAATTGCACGACTCAATGGGACGATATTTGTGATTCCATCTGCGCTGCAGTGCGGAAGCCTTCATCTCAGCATACGCATCCCATCTCAAGCGAGCAGGAAAGCTCGAGGTCCCCACCTGGGTCGACATTGTTAAAACTGGCTCATTCAAGGAGCTCGCACCATATGACCCTGACTGGTACTACGTCCGCGCAGGTTGGTCTCGTTTTGTCCATGTAGTGGCTTAAACCTGTGCGGTCTTTCTAACCGGACATACGTCACATTATAGCTGCAGTTGCGCGACACATATACCTCCGGAAAGATGTCGGCATCGGCGCTCTGACCAAACTTCACGGTGGCCGTAACCGACGAGGAAATCGCCCCTCGCATCACGCAGACTGCTCTGCGTCTGTGCAGCGCAAGATCTGTCAGTCACTTGAGAAAATTGGTGTCCTCGAGCAGTCAGACAACGGTGGTCGTCGGATCAGCCAAGACGGACAGCGGGATTTGGACCGTATTGCAACAGCCGTCGTGGAGGCGGCCAAGGACGAGGAAGACGAAGAAGACGAGGAGGAGGAAGCTGAGGAGGATGAGGAATAAATGCTCTGTACAGCGTTGCACGCACTGACGGGTGGGTCAGTCCATTACACTGGCGGCAGATCGACGTATGTATCTCGCATGAGCTCTTTCCTACATTCCCTACTGGTATGCCACATGCGAATTTTAAAATCCACACAGCATATATCAGACGGTGTCCAGTCCGACGATGGTGTTTGTAGACTCTTCCTTTTGCCGTTTCCCCGCCGCATACTTGTGGCTTCGATCCACCTCAACATGACATAAGGCTCCCCTTAGTCCTTATTCCCCCGGACTCCTGGTAAAGTAGTCTAAGTGTCAGGCGGCAATAGTCAGCAACAATGGTGCTGGCACTACCCCTGTTTCCGCTATTTCTCGGAAGGAGCATTATGTACGTGTACAAAATTGTCACCATCTAAACCTATCTTAGACCCATGGTAAACAGCGAAGATGAGTCGCAGCGCACATCGTGAAACTCTCGTAATATTTGTTAACTTCTAACAAGACGCGTCTATACAGTAACGACAGGCAACACCAGCACCAGCAGGCATCGCATCCAAAAGGTTTTCACGGTGTTACTCCACGCACAATCTCGTCACTCCCCCAATCTACAATCGGATGGGGAGCAGCCAGTCTAATGGTTGAGGGGTACTTATAGACTCTATGGACCGACGAAAATAGTAAAGAGAACCTTGCAAAACGTGAATTGTCTATGCATCCTTGTCGAATTCGATACCAGAGTCGCTGACGCTGTTTTCTGTGAATACCGGTCGCGTATGTGCGAGGCCTGACGCGTTCTTGTAGAAGATGATGTCTCCTTCGTCCTCAACAAACTAAGAGATCAGAATATCAGGAGTATGAACAATCTTAGTCTCAGAAGACGAACCCTGCATTCCTTGAACACACGATACATCTCTGACCACCCACCAGGACGGCCACTTAGTGGTGTCAGACCAG
Organism: Fibroporia radiculosa; assembly: GCF_000313525.1. NCBI lineage: Eukaryota > Fungi > Basidiomycota > Agaricomycetes > Polyporales > Fibroporiaceae > Fibroporia > Fibroporia radiculosa. The sequence continues at coordinate 81,086 of NW_012133470.1, read as the reverse complement.
CCTGGGCAATCCTGCGACGGAGTGCGTCCGACGCCTCCCACCTGCAAATTGCAAACAGTTTTTAGCATGCCCTACCACTGTCATATATTACACAACTCACGCATTATAGTGAGGGATCTTGCTCGAGACATGGTGTGCAACATGAGTCTCAGAGATACCATGCGTGAAGTGTGCACCGAGCCAGCCCATAATCTTGCCGCAGTCGCCAAGCAAGTTGCGATCCAATGTTGCAAGAGCGCCACGGGTGAACGTGAATTCAGAGGCGCGGTAATGGGGGAGCAGAGGATCCGTGTGCTGCAAGAATGTGATCAACACCAACCAGTGGTTAACCCTGGAAGAGTAAATCATTCGATTGATACCTATGGTCAGGTCAAAAAGGACGACACATACCAGAGGTAAGGCACAAGGTAGACACGGAAGACATCCGCGAAACCCTTATAGTATATCGCCGCAATCACGCCAGCTAACCATAGCACGATACCTAAGTCTGAAATAAGGATCTGACTGTGGTGATGAGGTGCAAACATGGCGGCATTGGGGTTGAAGTCTATACGAAAAACGTCAGGTAGCACACATGACAGGATGATATATACATACGGTTGGTACCAGCCGGGTACCTTTTCTGTCCCGACGCGTTCCTAGAGATGTACATGGGCCAACCAACGATCTAGATTATTAAACCTTCAGGGCTACAACGTAGGCCGGCCGATAACAAAACCTTACGAGGTAACTTGCTGCACCAAGTGCTGCACCGATAGGGGAATCACCCAAAGCTTCACGGAATTCCTTCTTGATCTCATCCGATACGCTGGAACCAAGGAGGTCCTCTCCGGAAGGATCGAAGGGAGGCAGACCCAACTGCGAACGTGTCTTGGGGACAAAAACCTGATCCTGAGTCATGTGGCCGGTGGATGCATGATGCTTCGCGTGCGTGATGCGCCATGAATGGTAAGGTACGCCGAGCCTAAATTAACGATCACATGTCAAAACGCGTCGAAGGAGGAAGAAAAATGCTACATACGCAGAATGAAGGACCCAGCCGACGGCATTGTTCAGAGTCTTCGACTCGGAAAATGCTTGATGACCGCATTCGTGAGCAATAACCCAGACACCAGTGGCAATGAGACCATTTGCAAAGCCGTATAACGACCACAACACAACACGGGCGAAGGAATAGAGATACGGGCTAGGCAAGACAATGTGTTCAGGCGAGATGCGAGCGTCAGCGAAAGTCGTGAGCTTGTATATGGTCAAGATCCAGAACAAATCGTAGGCCCTGCCAGCGGGAGTCAGAAAAAAACTTCATGTATAGCTGAGATACGACTTACAAGTAGCTGAAAGAGCGGAGCGCGGACCGTTTGAAGCAGTGGGCACTGGATGGCGGAGATGAGATGAGTGAACATGCACACGAAGGCGATAAAAGAACACACGGAATGGCTGAGAGCAAGTCCTTGATGCTCAGATCCGGGATGGGGAAAGGAGTGAGCTCGACAGTAGTCCTTGCTTCAGAAGGTTTGTGGGCCATGACGGGAAGGAGGCCTAGCCGTCGAGGAGAATGGGAATAAAGGCGAGAGGCAAGGGGCAACCAGCGGTGTGTCGAGTTTATATAAATTGGGGATCCGAATGTCACCGGCGCCTGCCGACGGTCACCGTCCGTTGGGGAGATTCCAGCATGAGCGCTTCTCACTCGAACAACAGACACACTCACGCGAGTCGCGCCCTCGCTTGAGTGCCCTCGCCGATTCCAGCCCTCAGTCTGGAATATTGCCCGGCGCACAGTGTAGACCAGTTCATCTCTCCTACTGACGTTTCACAAAATTTGGCGTACAAGAATGCACCCCCCCTATCTTGTCGCAACAGTCAAAGTTGTTACTTTGTTTACTCAACATGCGGTGATGGTTCCATCTTTGATCTCTCTGCATAACAGGTGGCATGAGCAAGAGGGTTACGAACTGTCCTGCTCTGCTTCCCGTCATGATGCTCCTCTTGCGCGAACTCCCCTTCGCGCGGCGATACTTGATCTCCGGTTATTTCAGTGCATTAGGCCTCTTTCTTCCCCGCCCACGCTAGCTTGGGCCTGTACAGTGCAGTGTGCCGCATAGGTACTTATATTCCGCGGCACTTTACATAACATCCTCGACCAAATTTTGCACACGGGCCATCGGAGGATTTAATGTGCGTCCGGTCCCTTGCCATATTTTGACCTTCCGTGAGCCAGCGATGGTGCGGTTTGTGCTCAATCAAGCGCTCGAGCAACTGAGTGGCAGACAGTCTGGCAGGTCACGAGTCTCACCTTCACGGCATGATGATCCTACTCCAGGCTTGATATGCGTTCCTGTATTTTAACTCGTCCCATTTTTCCTGTATCATCAGCTTAGAACATCCCTTCCCAACAGAATGGTGAGCGTCAGATGAGGCATGTGAACCTTGTGGGGTTGTACTCTCGAAAGTCTCGAAGCGATGTTTCGACTGCTACTCTGACAATATTTTATGTCGTACCACTGCTAAAGTGTAGGCCCCATGTTCCTCATCTCTGCATCATGTGGTCACCTACAGCCAACTGCGTTCACGGGAATATAAAGACAAAGAGAAATATACTATGACTCCATCGGATAGGGAAGATATTTTCTGTATCCATGTCTATCAACTGCCTCCTGCTGGCGTTGCTTACATGGGAGCAACTGCAAGGACTTGAGCTCTGGCACTATGATTGATTTCTATCGCTTACGCTTGCGAATCACTGAAAGATCCAGATCTACAGACATCGAGCCCAAGGCTGGAGTCGCTGGATGCAACGTTCACGAATCCCTAACGAGCTGGTGCATTGGCTAAAGAAGTGATAAGAGGCACCTGTGAGTTGGCTTACTCTTCGACACGTGCGGATGCGTGTCGCTGCTTGGTACTGTCAGTAGTAGTGCCGCAGGCATGCATAATATGGAGTAAGTCACGTCGTTTGAACCAACCCAACCAACTGACGGGTATGACACGTCTGGGGACGAGACCATAACTGACATAATTGCTTGACCCAATAGAGCTTCCTCTCCAGCGCTCAGTGGTACTGGTACTCGTGTTGCGGCTGCTTTTTCCGTGTCACATTTGTGTTGAACTTGGATCGGCGACTATCCAGCTTGAAATGGATGCCTGCAATCGATGAATTGTTCAACTCAGATTGTGGTAGCATATACTTAATCGAGCTCACATACATACTTACCATGTAGTATATACCCAGCCTTCTTACACCAATTCCCTGCTTTCCGGCGATCACTTCGCAGATTGATACCCCTCCCACGGTGCTCGATGCTACTACTAGATTGCTATCACACTTGATCTGACCACATTCACTAGCTGCACATAGAAACAGACTAAGGTCATAGCAAGGACCGTCTGTCGCAGATAATACACGAACGCATGCAATGTTTACCTTTATGTGACATGGAGGACAAAAGTGAGTGTGGACCATCTACTACAGTACATACTATTGGATATTTCAGGCATACTGTAGATCTCGCTTGCTGTGCAACAGTACAATAAATAGTAAAACAACAGAATGAATGACCACTTGTATACCGTAGGTCTCAAGTCATGGTCCTCAGTTTTCCGGATAGTCCCTCCAAAAATCCGAAAGCGTCCTTGGTAACCGTCCGCCCATTACTCCGATTGATCAGGGCTCCGAACTCAGCGACTAGCTGCGCCAGAGCCTTATTATTCTTCGCCGTCGCAACGTCCCGACGCATGTTCCATAACTTATTTTGTTTAACTTGCCGTGGCTCCGGATGCACCTGCTCGCCGTCTTTGGCACTATCTCGGGGCCTCGATGTGCGCAGTGGCTGAACGTACACCGAGGGATCGGCGAGTTGCTTGTATAGCGCATCGAGGAATGCAAAACCCTCCTTCGTTAGCGTTCGCGATCGACTATCTTGTAGTACAGTCACGAAGTCGTGTACCACTCGCGCAAGCGCAACATTGTCAGTCGCTCCCGGTACTGAGCGCACCAGTTTATTTAACTGCACAGCTTTCGGGAGGCGCATGGCGGCCGGTGCCATGTTCTCGTCATCGCTGCTGATGACGATGATGTCCTCGAACCCGACCGGGGTTTTCACCTCATCTCGGTCCGCGTCCGCCGTCTCTTTACGGCTGCCCAAAACTTGGCGGTCGCGTATCTGAAGATTGGCGAGGTTGTTCAAGATACCCTCGACCGCATCCTTATCTGCCAGAGCTGATCGTTTTGTCGGTGATATAACTTGCACTGTTGGCTATACAAACGAAAAGTCAACTTCAATGTCACACTCGACACGCCAGACTGCGTGACTTGAAAGCTGACCTCTGGATTTGGAGGAGGCCAAACAAAGAGGGAACTCCGCGGATACCCTTTGTCGACTGCAAGCTCTCGGAATTCGTTCACCCAGTGTGCGTAATCTGGACACTCTGAAAACTTCAGCCGCCGGCAATATCTCAAAAACTCTTCAAAGACGGCTGGCAACCCTCGACAGAGATCTTCCGGTTGGGCGTCTCGCTTTTCTCGCATAAGACGATCGTGTGCTGCATTCGTCTTGGGGACGCCGTTGCGCGTCCAGCTGAGGCCGCCCGGGGTGAGCAGATGGATGAGCATTAGCGCCACAGCTTCTAGGTCGTCCCGCCGTGACGGCACTAAAGCAGCCGTTCAGTTATCAGCGTTCAATCGTGTCCGGGCAAACGGAGCGACGGATGACGAACCCTTGCCTCTGCAATGGACGGCGACTGAGCTAAACCAGTAGTTCCCAATGAAGTCGCGCTTGACTTTGCTATCAGGAATGTGACGCTTGGTCACAGGGTCGATATAAAATTTTGAGAATCCAAAATCGATCATGTAGATCACCTGGTCATTGGGTGGCAGCCCGACGACACAGTTTCCAAGTTGGATATCACGGTGCAAGATACCGCGCGAATGCATGAATTCCAGTCTGGAGATCTTATGGCGCGTAAGGCCAGACAGAGGCGAGGAAGTAAAGATACGAAGGTTCGAAAAGCGCCATTTGGTGCGGGAAGGAGAGTGGGACTAACCACTTGCATCGCGATACAACACACACTACGAAGGTCCATGACACTCCGCCCACTCCGTCGGAAGAGGGAATCAAGACTGGAACCAAGGAGATCGATGACAAGGTAGTCATAATCCCCCTCGATTCCAGATGCCCATAATGTAGGCATACCCACGCCACCTTGGAGGGCAGGGTAGAAAGATCGCTCGTAACGGTTAGTGGGGCAGTCGACATCCACATCTTGCAGCTTGATAGCGACTTCTTGCCTGGTGTGGATGTTTGTGGCGCGAAATATCGAGCCTTGCGTTGCGAAAGTGGATGAGGTTCTAGTCGACGCGTCGACTGGCAAAGGGTGGGGACGTACCTGAGAACCCGGAGCCGAGGTTCGCACCAAGCCACCAGTTGCCAATCTTCTGCGGATAAGAATGATGCGACATATGGGCTGGGTCGATATTGCAGGATGTCGACGTGGACGGTGATACCTTCGCAATCGCCTAGACACCCTTGGAAATAAAATGTCGGAAGAAGTATGGCTCAGGTACTGGGATAAATGCCCATGTGGTTGTACGTAGTGACGACGGGATGATCAGAAGGTGGAACAGAGTACGCGATGAGAAGAACCTCTCTGGGAGTCGATGCGTGAATGGGCCGTGCGATGGACGCGATGCCGGTTGGGTACGTGCATGAGGCGAACCCGCGACTGGCATGCGTCGAACGGTCACGTGGGAATCGCGTGCGCGCTCGCGCGGGAATCCTACCGCTCACGGTGTGGCTGCGGGAGGTCTCCATTCAGTTCGGCCTGTTTCCAGCCTTCCACCACCATTCGCCATTGATCAGGTCGACTCGCTCGCATGGACCCAAACATAGTTCCTCCGGACCTTTCCGCTGCGGACCTCATCGAAGAGTGTCAAATGCAGCTAGCTACGGTGAGTAATTGTTAGTTGGCTGTACAAGGTTGTTCCGTCAACTGACGCCGCGCGGTGCACGACAGCTGCTAGATACGAGGGCTGACTCACTGCGCTGATGAAATGCACGCACATTGCACACCTCCTGGTGTGGTGTCTTTGCCTAGCAGACCGACAGATTCTGACGAGTAGCGCATTGAAAGGCATGCTTATCTCTTGCTTGGATCCTTGATTTCCAGCGGCCCCCTCCCAGCATATGTCGGTCTGGACCTTTGGAGTCTAGTGACAGCCACAAAAGCATGTTGGAGAGTCTGATTTCTGGGTACAGCGCTCCCATGCCGGATGGCTCGATGCGGCGCTCGCGTCCATGCCAGCAGAGCCTCAGCTGGGGTTCTAAGGCTGAACTCAGATTACCATCAGTCTCACGGCGCACATCGGCATGAATGCTGGCAGCCTACAATTTTCTGATGAGGCTCTTCTAGGCCTGGTATCCACGGCACATGCGCTCGATATTGGCCAGTATGCAGTGACTACGTGCTGCTTGAGTCTGTAAGACGCAGGGACAATCATTCGTGCGGCAGATGTCCGAAACTGGATGAAACGGCTGTGCATTCCTAATCTGCCGAGAGAAGACACTCTTCCGTAGACGATCCAGATGGGAAACCACAAAATGACGCGGAAGGTACAGATCTGTCTTGTTCGTATAGGGATATTTAACGCGCTCGGACGCCCAAGCAGTGGATCTCCGATGTCCTATTCCAGATTGCTCTTTCGGTCGTTAGGCAGGCGGTACCGCATTGCAACATGCTTGGTTAAGGCTACTTCTGTCTCCGACCACGCGCTTCATGTCCGGGCTTAGTATAAAAGTTGCCTCCCCTCTCCGAGAGTTTTCCCTTCAGTCCCTGCTGCAGCTTGGCTGTCCTGTCTTTAATATTTGTCGGGGCTAATTTATCCCTCAATATGCTCTTCCACGCCTTGTCCGCGTGCCTGACGTTCGCCTCCCCTCTTCTTGCCCAAGAGATCACCGAAATATATGACATAGTTCGTGCGAAAGCCTCTCTGTTATTCTGCTTGTTTACGGTGGTCTTTAGTGGCAAACGACATGGGATCGCAGTGGCCTTTTCACTTATACCAACCTATACCCTAACCCAATTCCGTGGAACACTCCTGGTACTGCCGGTTCCGCGGACATCGTTATTACGGACGGCACTGTCTACCAGAATATTGTCGGATTTGGTGCTGCTTTAAGTCCGTATTCGTGTTGTTGATATTCGCCCAAAGCCTAGAACTAAGATCTTCATGACTATTTATATATAGCTGACTCCTCGGCTCAGCTTTTGAGTCAGTTGAAGGTGCGTCCAATCGTTTGCGTTAGCTCAGGATTACACATAGTGTCACTTGCAGTCCACCAACTCGGATAACTATTGGGACATATTGAACTACCTCTTCGATCGTGAGTGCTTGCAATTGTCCTGATCTTATTATTCTTGACAAATTTGGCAGCCACCGACGGTGCGGATGCTGCCGGTTTCTCTTATCTACGCGTCCCTTTGGGTGCTTCGGATTTCTCTGCTTCCGGTATGTCTTCCTTTGGATGCGAAATGAGTTCACGTCATTGAATAAATGAAACAGTTTACAGCTTCGACGACGTCAGCGGAGATACCTCCCTTGATAGTTTCGACATCAACAACGCTCCTTCTTATCTATTCGAAGTGCTGTCGGATATCGCTGGCATCAATAACCTTCTCAAGATCCATATTGTACCATGGTCTCCCGTGCGTTATTGCTTGTGAAACAATAGACGTATGCTTATGATATGGTTTGGTAGCCTGGATGGATGAAGGACAGCGGAACAATGCTTGGCGGAAGCTTCCTCTCCCAGTACACCGATACATGTTGGTCATGAACAAATCTGTTAGCTTCTTGAGCGTCTCTCACTTGAGTGTGTAGTTGCCAGCTACCTTCTCAAGTGCTTGCAAGGATTCCAATCCCAGGGTTTCTCTATATGGGCCATCGGGGTTCAGAATGAGCCGCAGAATAGCGACACTACGTATCCTACATGTCTCATCTCCGCCGCGCAGGAAGCTGCTATTGGTCTACAGCTTCGCACACTGATGGATGATAATGGTTTCTCGGATACCATTATCATTGGCTATGAACACAACTGGAATGATGCTGGCGCATACCCCGTTCAGCTCGTAAGTTGTTGTAATGCAGGCTTTCCGCAGTGAGATGTAAAGACTGATCGATTTTAATCAGATGGAAGACGCCGCAAGCGCATTCTATGGTGTTTCTTTCCATTGCTACGAGGGCAGTGTCAGTGATCAGGAGACGTTCTACAACGCCTATCCAGACAAAGCCATCTTTTTCACTGAATGCACTGGTGAGATTGGCAGCGACTGGTGGAGTGACATCAAGGTGAATTTCCGGTCACTTCCTCATGCAGATACACTGACTCATGTATTTCTCTTCTAGTGGTACATGGACAATATGTGAAGTTGATCTCATCATCGTCATAAGCAGCGATTGACAAGCAACCTTTTGAAGCTTCATTGGTTCTCCGAATTACTGGGGTCAAAGTGGCGCCATGTGGAACCTCGTCCTTAATGGGCTTGGACAGCCACTATTACCTGGTACTGACAGCTGTGGTACTCCCTGCCGGGGTGTTGTCACAGTCAACAGTAACGGGACCTACAATTATAACCAAGAGTGTGCGTATCTCCTTGAATCCTAAGATCGTGTCATAACCATTCTGCTATATCCTAGTCTACGCCATTGCGCAGGCGTCGAAGGCCATCCTTCCCAAAGATGTCGGCGGGCCATTCGGTCAGCGAATTGAGGTAGCAGTCAATGGTGATCTCAATTGGGGTCTCATCGTTGGTGCATATGTCACCAATCGTGTCAGTTCTTCCGACTGGCCTCGTTACAGCCTGGTTGTGCTCAACTGGTGAGCTGATCATCAGTATTGAGAATGATTGATGTGATACTAAAGCTATGTTGTGCCAGGGATGACACCCCTAATGGCTCGTGGGATCCTCAGGACATAACCACGACCATTGAGTTCCGCGGCTACCAGGTATGTGATTCCCTGTCGGAGTTATTGCACATGTCTGCTTACTTATAGCTACTAGGCGACGTACACCTTCCCTGTCGGCGTAACGACTATTTACTGGTACGCAGAGCCTAATTAGGCAACATTCTTGTTTTGGTATTCAGCGGTCAACGTAACTTCACGCATCAATTATGTGCAACTGCACCTTTTTCTTCCTCTGACGGCGCTCTTTCGTAATAAATATCCAGGTTCGAGTATACGAGATTGGATGACTTCACTGGCTGGAATTCCTTCATGTACTCGCTGTGGGTTATTTGTCGTGCGATTATATCGGGTACATAGTAGGTCAATTTTCTGGGCTGCTAGGTTTGATGATGGTTCATCAGGATACCCTTGTTCTTGCTTTATAGTAAATCAGATGTACATAAGTTTCCCATCCAATCGTGTCCTACGTGTTCATTCTGGCAAGCATCAAGTTAGCTCAAACATCATGACTAACCTCCACTGGATGAACGTTCATTTTTGCACTACAACAAACCCAAGGCAAGGGCGTAAATTGCACAAACTACAACGATCATCACCGGTACATCGTACAACATGAGTCAAATCTAATACAACAAATCTGAGAACGAGTGCAACAGTAAACGGACAGAAAATTGATGCACGGATCATCTATGCAGAACACATTAAGCATGCCTCTTTATTCTCCAATGAGCACATGAGTTTCTCCTGCTCAAGCTGTCGCTCGCGCTGTCTCTGCAAAGCCGCCGCGAACTCGGGATCCTGTTCTATGGCCTTTTGTGTCTTTTCATCGAGAGGCGTCAAAGCCGTTTGTGCGGTGGAGTCATCCATCGAGCTTGAGCTCGTCACTGAAGGCAAAGAATCTGAACGTTCCACATTCCCACTAGTTTCTTGTTGGGCCACCGTGCGCAGGAGAGAACCTGTTGCACTGGCGTTGCTCGTAGCGGGTACTCGGCTAGATGCTGAGGGACTAAGAGACGGCGGCGGTGGGGCAGCGCCCTTGATAGATGTTGTCTGCGACTTCTTGAGCATGCCCTGGTCAACCGTGAATTGGATGGCCTGCGCGGCTGGACGCGTGCGCAGATAGTACATCCCAGTCTTTAACCCTTTCTTCCAGCCATAAAAGTGCATACTGGTCAGTTGCGGAGTCGTAGGTGACTGCAGATGGACATTGAGACTTTGACTCTGACAAATGAAGGCACCTCGATCGGCAGCCATATCAAGAACTTTCTTTTGGCTGATCTCCCAAACTGTCTTGTAGATAGCCTTGATATCATCAGGAATACCGGAGATGTTCTGCACGGACCCATTGTTCGCAATGATCTGATTCTTCATTTCATCGTCCCAGAGCTTGCGGTCCACAAGCTCCCGCAACAACCAGGGACAAACGATTTGGAACTCTCCGGCAAGCACGCGGCGAGTGTAAATGTTGCTGCAGTCAATACGTCAGTTCAGAGATATTATACTCAGGAAACAGCCAGTCATACCTGGTGTATGGCTCGAAGCACTCGTTGTAACCCAAGATTTGACTGGTCGATGCGGTCGGCATAGGAGCAACAAGCAAAGAATTCCGAAGGCCATGCTTCGCAATCTTGTCCTTCAACGATGCCCAATCCCACAAGTCCGAAGGCGTGACGCCCCACATATCGTACTGCAGCTCTCCTCTCGAGGCAGGGCTTCCTTCGTATGTCTCATATGGACCGTCGACGGCAGCGATCTCACAGCTAGCTTCGAGGGCAGCATGGTAAATCGTTTCGAAAATCTGCTTGTTCAGCTCACGCGCCTCGGGAGAATCGAAAGGCATACGGAGCGCCATGAAGGCATCGGCTAAGCCATTCACGCCAACGCCGATGGGACGATGCCGCATATTGGAACGGCGAGCCTCGGGAACAGGGTAGTAGTTGACCTCGATGATGCGATTTAGGTTGAATGTTACGACCTTAGCAACATCGTGTAGCCTCTGGAAGTTATACCGGCCACCCTCGATGCAGGATGGGAGAGCGACAGAAGCAAGATTACAGACGGCCGTTTCGTCAGGAGAAGAGTATTCCACAATCTCCGTGCAGAGATTGGACGACTTGATGGTTCCCAGATGCCTCTGGTTAGACTTAGCTGATAACGGCTTCATTAGCTTCAGGATACAAAAAGAACTAATAGCGGCGCACCATTACATGCATCTTTGTAGAGCATAAAAGGATTCCCTGTCTCGATCTGAGCGTCCAGAATAGCATACCACAGCTTCTGAGCGTCGATCGTTCTCCTAGCGCGTCCTTCGCTCTCGTAACGCTCGTAAAGCGTCTCGAATTCTGCACCCCATACTTCGTGCAGGCCAGGTGCTTCATTAGGACAGAAAAGCGACCACTTCCCGTTGGCTTCGACACGTTTCATGCTATGATTCAGGGTCTCAGGGCTAACGCTCGAAGAGACGACATAAATACGTACAAAAGATCAGGAATCCAGAGCGCATAGAATAGATCCCGGGCACGAACTTCCTCCTTACCGTGATTCTTGCGAAGATCCAAGAACTCGAAGATATCATCGTGCCACGGCTCCAGGTATATGGCAAACGCGCCCGGACGCTTGTTACCACCTTGGTCCACATACCGTGCGGTTGCATCGTACGCACGGAGCATAGGGACAATACCATTCGAGTAGCCGTTGGTACCCGCAATGTATGATCTGGAAAATCATTAGGGGTAGAAATGAATTTCGGAGTATAACACACCCAGTAGCCCTAATATTATGTATACTTAGACCAATACCACCAGCAGTCTTGCTGATCATCGCACAGTTTTTCAAAGTGTCGTAGATGCCCTCAATAGAGTCATCTTTCATACACACGAGGAAGCAGGAGCTCAGCTGCGCATTCGGGGTCCCCGCGTTGAACAATGTCGGCGATGCATGAGTGAAGAATCGTTCAGACATCAAGTGGTATGTCTCGAGTACACGTGTGATATCCGAGCCATGAATGCCGACAGCCACACGCATGAGAAGATGTTGGGGACGTTCAGCTGTTCGGCCGTTGAGCTTGAGCAAATAAGAACGCTCGAGGGTTTTGAAACCGAAGCTAGATAATTGAAGTTCAGTGACAGCTACATAAAGAAAAGATGACTTACAAGTTGTAGTTGAAATCGCGATCATAAATGATAGCAGAGTCCAGTGTTTCGGCATTAGCCATTACAACATCGTAAGTTTGTTTTGAGATCATCCCCGCAGGACGGCCATTCTTCGGATTGACTAGCAACAAATCACTATTTCAATCGCTTTTAAAAAACCAAATAACATACCATAATTATACAAATCACTGATGACAGCAGAGAAATTCTTCTTCGTCTCCTTATGCAAATTCGACACTGCTATGCGCGCCGCGAGGATAGCATAATCAGGATGTTTCGTGGTGAGGTACGCTGCAGTCTCAGCAGCAAGGTTCTGGGAAAATCGAAATTCCGTTATATTGATAATTAACCTGTGGGATGAAGCTGGCTTACATCGAGCTCCACTGTTGTTACACCTTGATATACACCTGCGATAACCTTCTGGGTAATACTGCAGAAATGTTAATATAATCACAGCATATGTAAAATGTGGACTACCTAATGGGATCTACGTGTTCACTATCAAGACCATAGCATAGCTTGCTAATTCTTGCAGTGATCTGTAGGCGCGTGAGGAACGAGGCTTATATTTGAACGCGCTACGTTCACGCGTACCTTATCGAACTGAACGCGTTCTTTGCGACTTCAGGGACGAAATAGTAAGTCTACACGTCGGAGAACGTGTTAAAACGCGTCGAACTACATACCCGTCTGGCGAAGTTGGTCAATGAACCGGATCGCGTATGATAAAATAGAATGCGCACTTCGCTTATATACAAAAGCCATGCGTTTGATGGTGTAAAGGCAAAGCGTACGCGATGAAGAAAGATAGCCTCAGGGGGGAACGGGCGAGGGAATGGAGGTGTGCAGTAAAGAGAAGAGACGCGACGCGACGTCTTAAATTGAACGCGTGCTTGACTAAGCATCCCAAAGCGCATGTGTGGGAGAGTTGTCATCGCGTCGCGTCGCGTTCTTTGGCAATATTTGTACAGGCGTACTGCCGTCTCGCGGTTATACGATTTTGAATACGATTCAAATCACTGCTGAAGTCTTTTAAATCACGATGCCACAAGCACATCATCACATACATGCGGGTGGACCACAATATGCACCCCCTGTTCTACGCGCAGCATCGCCTACAAGCTCAATCGGAACGGAGTACGGCGAAGATAACACAGATCTAGCGGATAGAGAACTCAATCAACAGGAATTTGAACAGAAATGTGAAGTTTTTTTGCGCCTACATGAGCCTCGGCCTGAAGAAGAGCTTGCGCGTGAGGATCCGAGGCTTCCTAAACCAAAGACAGCCGCGGAAGAGAAAGGTGAGGATGTCATCCACGGGGGACTCATGGGGAGACTAAATACATCCTACCAGTGCTACATGAGAGCGTCATGAAGAGCCTGCGGATCCGTGTAAAGAAACTGGAAGAAGACGACTTGTTTGAGCAGATGATGCTTCGTGGAACCCGCGTTGCGCAAGAGCAGCAAGCTTCATCTAACGATATCGACTCCATTATGCTCAGCCTAATGTCACGCTCTACTGGTGTGCGACAGACGGCGCCCTGGGGTGGTGGGATGAGCACTGTCGGTACGTTGCGAAGTACTGGATTTGGGTCTGGTCTGCATTTAGCACATCAAAGTATAGACTCAAGTAATGCCACGGCGGGAAAACAAGGATAAAGAAGTGTCTAGCCATAACCCGTATATTACAGTATAAGTTGTATCTTTAATGTGTGATGCTGTGACGAACTTATGATACAGTTGTATATCATCCAGTGTAGTAACTCCTCCAGGATCAATCGAGATACAGTTATGCACTCTGCTGCTCCGTGAAGTATTCTGGCAAGGCATTCTCGATCTCCTTTACCTTATCCTGAATCTTCTTCCTTGCAATCACTCTGCAATCGTGGTGCATGTATGTGGCTGTACCCCAACGATCGAATTCTTTGCCTACGGCTTTCAGGCGACCCGGAACATCGGCAAGACCAAGCTGAAGCACAACCTCGCAGCGAGTTTTCTCCTTCCAGAAGTCCAGCCAACTTTGCGTGCATCCATTTTGATGCCAAGTTGCGCTACAGCTAGGCGTATGGTCAAACTTGAGCGGACGTTTGCGCAGCTGTTCCCATATGCTGGATAGTCGGTAGAACCCTGACAGGAGGCGAAGCTGTTGCTCTCTCGATACGAGGAGCCTGCTTTCATCCAGGGCATCATCACCCTCTTCTTCCCGGTCCTCGTTGTCCGTAGGACCTCCTGTAGTCAAGGCAGGGAAAATGGCACCCTTTTGAAGCACCTCCATGTACGCGGCTCCTCGAAGTTCACGCAGGTTCAGTTGGTCAGCTAGGCTCATGGCGAGATATGCGTATTGTATAGACGCATACATACGCTGTCGGAGAAGGGCTGTGAGGGTGTCCAGTAATCTCTCGTCGCCACATGTTTGTGCCAGAGTCACGAGCCGTGTCACCTGCTGGCCACTCGGAGTTATGGAGACGTTGGAATGAACAGCAGAGAACTCGTATGGATCTGATGAGAAAAGAGGTGATGGTGTGCAGTCGACGTGATTGTTGATAGCGTCTAAAGCCCAAATCTCAAGAGACCGGAAGGAGTACTTGTTGGAAACACGGGCGATATCCATGAGTTTGGTCAGATCAGCTATGTCCATAGCTTCTGGAAATCTTACGCAATGAAGTCATAGTTGAGCATAAGAACGGGGAAAGGTTGTAATGGCAGAGACATACAGCGCATAATGGGCCCATAAGAAATTCCTAAACTCTGTGACGGTATCACCTGTAAGGTGAACTGGGTTGTCATCGGAAGTTCCCTCTACCCCGAGAGGATTGTCGGAGCTGGCTGGGAGTTTGAACATAGCTGCAAAAACAGGCGAGCCCCGGGAGATCATTGTTCGGTGGACCTGTATGCATGGCTGTCAGGAGGGAGAGAGAGAGCTGGCAGGATGCTTGCTCACATTGAATAGGACGTTTTCCACTCGCAGAACACAGCTTCCATCAGAGAAATAGTATGTGTCGTCTCGGGCGAGGTCTCCATCATTGAACGGTTGTAGCTCTTTGATGACCTCGTCGAGCTCGTCGTCGGAAGCCCCAACTCGAGCGCGTTTTCTGACAGGGGAAGTTGACCGCGACTTGCGCAGTTCGAGAGGTACAGCGGACGCGTTCACTGGTGTGGAAGCCATGGAGAACTGGTGGAGAGATAGAGGGAGGGATGAACCAGGTACTGTGGGGCAGGGAGCTATATAGAGCTAACAGTTCAAAGGCGCCACAACGACACGATTCGGGAATTAGCGCATTGGCGATACGATCGAGATTGGATCGCGTGCTGCCTTCCGCAATTCCGCGGCATGACAAACTCAAAGGTGTTCTCAGGCACGGTACTTATCGTTTGCTCAGCTCTCACAGTCTCAATCTCACACTCCTACTCCCCTCTTTCACCATGCCCTTCGGTACAGTCACTTTAAACGATGGAAACCAGGTCAGTAATTTCGTGTCGAGGGCTCACGCGTGTACTAACTGTGCAATCAAAACGCATGACCACAAGATGCCTACCATCGCTTTTGGAACGGGATCGAAGTGGAAGGGTCAGGTGCGCAAGTATTCATAACTCAGCTAACACCATCTCATACCTCTCAAGGACGTCACGGACTACGTCTCTAGCGCCATAGAATCCGGCTTCTCGCATATCGACACGGCCCAGTGTGAGTTTCCGTCGCTCGTTTCAGTTTCACACCTGATGCAGCCTGCCCTCAGTTTACGCCAACGAAAGCAGTGTTGCAGCGGCTATCCGCCAAAGTGGCCTTGCGCGCTCCGACTTTTTCGTCACCACCAAGTGGTCTGCGCGGGCCGGCGTCAGAAGTAGCCTTGAGGACAGTTTAGCAAAGGTTAGTGTGCTCTGAGTTCATCGGCGCCTCTTCAGATTGATATGTTCCAAATAGCTCGAGCTAAAACAGGTCGATCTTTACCTCATTCACAACCCCAATCACATGAAAGGCATAGAGGCCGCTTGGGAGGAATTTGAGGTAATCAAAAAGGATGGTTTGGCAAAGTACGCTTATCGTTGGCCATACGGCCTCCACACATTAACTGTTTTGTAGGAGTGTCGGCGTTAGCAACTTCGATTTGGAGCAAATGCAAAACCTCATGAAAACCGCGAAGATAATACCAGCAGCAAACCAAGTGAGTTTACAATTGTCGTGATCAAACACTCATCCAACTCTATGAAATAATGACTTAAGATAGAATTTCATCCGTACAACTACGCCGAGAACAAAGGGCTTCTCGAATACTGCGCAAAGCACGGCGTAGTGGTGGAGGCATACAGCAGTCTCAGGTGGGATCATATCTTCTTTTATTACGTTGTCGGCTAATAGCTTGGCCATTTAACTCCAGACCCATCACCACATACCCAGGAGGTCCTGTAGACAAGCCAGTCGAAGCTGCCGCAAAGAGGCTTGGAGCAACGCCGACCCAAGTTATACTTTCTTGGGTCAAGAGCAAAGGCGTTGTAATTGTAACGTACGCTCATCTCTGCCGACATGGTGTTGCTATTCACTGTTGTTACAGAACAAGTTCCAGCAAGGAACATATGCAAGAATATCTGGCTGTTGGAGACCTCCGTGAGTTCATATCAACGGCTGCCTATACGAGGCCAAAGCTCATCTTTGCCATGGTAGCTCCTCTAACCGACGAGGAAGTAACAGCCATTGACGAAGCAGGTGCGAAGGGCCCGCCTTTGGCAAGAACGACACTCCGTTTGTGGTGGCCTGGTGTTGTGTTAGCTCTAAATCTGATTTGCCTAATCCAAGTGGTGCGGAAGTGGTGAGAGCGATGTTGGGTGTATTGTGATGAAGACATCGACATATGTTCCACAAAATTTTGACTTCTGATAGAGCTTTTAGGATGTAAACCTGTATTTAGCCATTTAGATGGGTGGTCAGTTATGTCCAATGCGTACGTCTACCAGACAGTATGGATCTGAGAACAAGTCGCATTTGCATAGCAACAACGATATTAGCCACATAAGCTGCCTGTAAAAGCGAGCATAGCTGGAGAGTTTTCATAGGAGATAGAATAAACCTATCATGAGGCATGTCACATACAAAGAGAGCAGACAGCGTTTTACGAGCGAAGTTGAGATCATGCTAAAGCCTACAATATCTGCTTCACGCTACAACTCTTCACGAACGACCCGCGCCCGGTACGTTCCGTCGCTCACGACGGGGGCCACGCTCAGGCTGCGCAATGACGGGCACAACGACATTGACGGATACAGAGTCGAAGTTCAGTGCGTGGAGTAGTTCCTGTAAATTACCCAGTCATTGATTCGCTAGTCGAGAATCAAAAGCGCCGTGTGTACGCACCTTAGTTTCGGGGTCAACCTCCAGGCCGTTGACACTTGTGTCAAGCGCTGACACCTCCGGTACGTAGTTATCCTTCCTCTCACGCTCCTCCTCCTGCAGCTTGAACGAGATACCGCGCACAGGTCCTCGTTGAATACGCTTCATCAAGTGTGTTGTGAAGCCGGCAATCTTGTTGCGTAGCCGCTTTGAGGGCACGACGGCCTGCAGGCACATTTAGCATCGAATTTCGGCAAGCTTTCACTAGGGATCGGAAAAACGCACAACTTCATCGATGATCCGCTTGTTTGTGTGGAAGTCGAGGGTAAGGCGGGGGTAGCTATGTTAGGCCTCTATGAGTACGGAAATTATGACGGAAGCCGTCCACGCCGTCCTGCATTCAGATGCACTGCACCAGGCGACTCCACTTACTACTTCTCAATGAGTACGCGAGAAGCCCTCTTCGTGGTCTTGGTGCGGACGCGGCCCTACAGTGAGAACAATGTGACGTGAGCGCATTTCTCTGCACCTTCAGCCTGAACACAGACCATTTTGAAGTCGAAGAGTCGTGGAAAGCGGTGGCTTGAGGAGCTTGCGGGACTTTGGACACAGCGATAAACTACGGACGGCTATGGTTTCGGCTACAGGTGCGCGGTGCCGGCATTTTCCGGGTGGCTGGCGTGGTGCTGTACAGTTCCTGGCGTGCCAGCGATCGCGCACAAAAGTTAGCGCGCTCACTCAAGGCAGGTCTCGACACACGCAAGGTATTTGCAGCCCCTTCGCACTCGCTGCTCGTCTTGACTCGTGCTCTCCATAGCGCGACACTCGGACGAGCGTTTTCTCACCTCCCTATTTTTTTGTTGTATTTTTCACGCTCGCCTCCCATAATCCACCATGGTTCGCGTGTCTGTCTTGGTATGTGGCATGCCCTTATATGAGATTCATGCTAACCCCCTACGCATACGGTCTAGAACGACTGCTTGGTATGCATCTGTGGTCTAGATATGCCCTTCAGTTGTGTTAATCTGGTTGCCAGAACAACATCGTCAATGCGGAGCGTCGTGGCAAGCGCCAGGTCCTCATCAGACCCTCCTCAAAAGTCATTGTCAAATTCCTCAGTGTGATGCAGCGCCATGGTATGTACATTTTGCATTATGCTATTCTCGTTTTCCTCGGTGTTGGTTCGGAGTATAACTACGATCGTCGAGGTATTGTATCCCACTCGCCCCTCGTTTTAAGTCTCCGATATATTGACATGCTTTGTCTCTCGAAACCTTACAACACATTTCCTTTTTATGTACTGGATATGGGTTCACTGTAGAGACGACATTTGTGCTCTTTGGCAATACTGATTTAGCATTTGACTAATCATATTTTTTAATGCAGGCTACATCGGCGAATTTGAAATCGTCGACGACCACCGCTCAGGGAAGATTGTCATTCAGCTGAATGGCCGCTTGAACAAAACAGGTGTCATCTCCCCCCGATACAATGTTCAGGTCTCGCAAATTGAGACGTGGGTCAACTTGTTGCTTCCTGCTCGTGGTTTTGGTATCATTATTCTAGTATGTCGACTAGTGTGTGTCCGTGAGGTTTCGTCGCTTATGTTATCTTTTAGACCACTTCTTCTGGAATCCTCGACCATGAGGAGGCGCGCCGGAAAAATGTAGGTGGCAAGCTATTGGGCTACGTGTACTAGGTCTGTCTATGTGACCTTCGATGTGATAGGACATCGATGAAAATGATAATTGGCATTGCTGCTTGTACGATAACTGTTCAGTCTGAAAGTCACCTGGTCGGACACTATATATGACCCACCTGAGCTGCTTTTCGTGTTGTCAGAGCTTGTTTATGTGCGTTGCCGTGATAGCCAGTATTTGACATTAACAGGAGATGTAAGACGTGATGTTGTTTGCACATCCACGGTCAGGAGATCATCCTGGTGGTTCAGTCTGTCGTGAGCGAGCTTGCGGACTCATCACCCACTGAACAATTCATATGTTTGGTGTGGTCGATGGATCGCGGATGTGGGCCTGACATGGCAGTGTGTATAGTTTATGTTGAGGAAAGATGGCCGCACAACTTCTGTGCTGTGCCGTCCCCGACATCGCCGATTAAGTTTTGTCGCGGGCGCCAACTGCAGGTGCCTTGCTTGCAAGAATGAGCCAAGTCAGCCTCTCACGCGCCTATCTGGAAACCCATCGCCATGGCCTTATTATATAGACGACGTCGCTCCAGTGGCGTTGCCTTGTCACCGCTGCTCTCCCTTCGCGACAAGGTGGTCGACTGTGTGTCCGACGCGAAGACCTACCGCCGCGGCGATCAGGATCACAAGAAAGCGCGCCCAAGCCCGAGTTGAACCGCTCTCATGGACCACGAGCACCTTCGGCCAGAGAGCCCACTCATGACTATGTCCAACTCATTCCTTCACGATGAAATGCTCAGGCTGTCGATCCCTGGACCGAGCAAGGACCCAATGTACTATATCTCGGATGGCAACACTGTCTTGCTGGTCGATAACACGCTGTTCAAGGTACGTTGGGCGCCGCGTTCGGAGCAGCCTCGACAACACCCACTTGCGCCAACTCACGCACTAACGTAGCATGCAGGTCCACAGGTCTATCCTAATGAAAGACAAATCGGCGTTCGAAACGATGTTCCAGCTGACGGCTGAGACAGACTCTGCAAGGTCGGACTGCAGCATGACGGCCCCTGAGGGCGAGAGCGACGACAACCCCATCCGACTGCAGGGCGACACCGCCGACGAGTTCCGGGCATTGCTGTGGGCATTATATGCGCTGTGCGTCCGCCCCGCCTCTGTGCAGACGTCCCCGGCTTATCTGCGCAAATTCTAGACCGCATGAGCTGATGTTGGCCACCTCGCCGGACGCGAACTGCGCCCAGCTGGTCAACCTCGCGCGGATGGCGCACAAATACCAATTCCGCTCGATCGAGACCTGGGTGCTCAGTGCGCTGCACATGCACTACTCGCGCCCGAGCGCGCTCGACAGCATCCCCGCAACCAGCCCGCCGACCCTGTCCCACTCCCCGTCCGCGAACGACGCCCCGTCCCTGGTGCAGATCACCGAGCTCGCGGCGCTCTGCGAGCGGCCGGATCTCCTCGAGCTGGCCGTCGCACGCTGGAAGCGGCAGATCGGTGAGGGTAAAGACCTCGCGCTTGCCATCGAGATCGGGGAGCGGCTTAACCTGCGGCCGATGCTCGGGCTGGCGTACCACGCGATGATGCTGAAGGGCAAGGTGTACTGGGAAAGCGAGACTTCGTTGACGCGGGAGCAGCGGGTGCGGTTGCTCAGCGGGTACTATGCGCTCACCAAGATGTGGGAGGCGCTCCCATCGCAGCCTCCGTCGCTGTCGCACAGCGTGCGATGCACGAGCCAACAGAGGTGCACGAAGGCGTTCGGGCTGCTCTGGAAGGCCGTGCTAGAGATGGGTACGGAGGTCATACCGGGCTTGCAGAGGGAGGACGTGCTGGCAAAGCTCATGCTCGTAGAGGGGACGATGAAAGCGCTGGTGGAGAAGGACATGCAGCCGCAGGGTATTTCGGACGGGCTGCCACACTGCAAGGAGAGCGCATTGATGGTGACGACGATGAAGGTGCGGGAGTTTAAGGAGACACTGACCGATTATTTCACGGATGACTTTTGATTTTTGTCTATGCTGTGCTCGGCCTTTGCTTATGCTTATCTGTGTGCTCAGTATACTACTTTGGGCGATTGTTATGGTGTCCACATTCTAGCGATTCTGTAGTTTTATGCTCTCGCAATGTGTTGTGCTAATGGTGCTCGATGTATAGTCAATGTAGCATTTACAAGCTTGCTAAGTAGGGCGGCTAATGATACCGGACCGCTTGGTATATGTTCGAGGCTTATGGCGGCTAGACTCGGATTCGGAGTTGCAGCTGTCCACATCCTTGTCTCCTCCACCACTTGCGCTCATGTAGTAGAGCTGATTCGATACTCACAGCCACTGCATCAGCAAGTGGGAGCATTACAGAGTCCGAGACTAGCTAGCCACTACGTACAACGGGCCCTTAGGTACCAGTTCGACAGGTGAGCTCAACTTGACTCCTCATAGTGTTTACTCTTCTACGGTCTAAACGCGATTTTATGTCCAGTGGCTCTGAAATACACCATCGAGGAGTAGATTGACCCCTCGGTAGCACCGAGTCGTCCTCAAAGTTAAAGTAACTGTGGGATACAGTATCAGTATCCAGTGCTATCAATTCGGATCCTCACGCAAACTCTCGGGATTATCGATTACTCCACCGCTCTGCTTCCGTCGACACGCGACAGCGGGTTGGTCGTTGAACTTAAGAGAGAGCCACAGCCCCAGACCCGACACAACCCACGTAGCTTCAACGACCACGAAGAAAATGGATAGGTGTCCCCCAGAGATACATGCCCTCATCTTCTCCTTCGCATGCTCGGATGACGGTACCACTGGCCGCTCTCTCGCGCTCGTCTCCCGCTACATTCACACTGTCTCTGCGCCCTTCCACTGGCAATCTCTCGCCATCTCCGGGCTCGACCAGGCGCGCGGGTTCACCGCCCTCCTGCGCGCTACCAAAGCCGGAGCTGCGCGGCCGCGGCGCCGCTCGCGCGCGCTGCAGGCGCCTGTGCGACAGCGACAGCGGCCTCGCCCGATTCACCACCTCTTCCTATCGACACGGCGCGCGGCGGACGCAGCAGACGGCTGGCCCGCGGTGCAGCTGGAGGACTGGCCCATGTGCCAAGCGGAGATCCTCGCGTACGCGAGCCCGACGCTCGAGACGCTTGCGTTCGTCGCGTTCGACCCTTTCCTCAACAGCGCGACGTGCATCCGCGTGCTGCTCGCGGTCCCCCTGCCGCGCCTGGTGGAGCTCACGATCCGCGGGCGATGCACACCGTCGCAGGTGTCGCTCACACTGTCGGACGAGGCAGTCGATGTGGCCAGCGAAACCGCTGTGGATGCCGTGGATGGTGTGGCGGACGCGGGGGAAGGGCACTCGGGCTTAAGACCGTGCTTGCGGCGGCTGCATCTGGCTTGTGCATATCACGGCTTCGCGTACGGCACAAAGTCGACGCACGATCTGATACACACGTTATCCCCCCGGCTCACGCACCTGCGCTTGTCCATGCTCGACATGTGGGGCAGCAGGCGCGTCACGGAGATTCTGCACGCAGAGTGTGCAGAGCGCGGAATCGTCTCGCGCGTGCTAGATCTACCCGCGCTCCCTGGGGACGAAGGGACGGAGCTGCCGAGTGGACGTAGCATCGCAGGGGAGGTCGCGTGGTTGCGTGTGGTGCCCGCGAGCGTGCAACGGTTCGTGATTGCGCCGCCGCCGACGGGGGTGTCCGACTTTTACTGTTCGTGCTGTATGGACGTGCGCGGAGACGCGGATGTGATGAGGGTGTTTGAAGCGATGGCGGGGACGGCGGATGAGCGGTTTGCTTACGTGCGTGTGCGAGAGAAAATGGGATATGGGTATGCAGACGCGAAGGCAGATTGGCTCGAGCGAGTAGCCGGCGGAGAAGGGTGCTGGAGGGAGAGAGAGGGCAGCGAAGGAGAAGATGCAAGGTGGCCGAATGGAGATGAGACGGACGCACGAGAGGAAGAGACGCAGACCGAAGGAAGCGCGATGCAGGATAATGGGAGGAAGGGACGGATCTGGAACAAGGTGAAGAGGCTGCGGCTGTGGCGGGCACGAGAGGCGTCAAAGGAGAAGTATCAGAAAGGGACAGGTTCTGGGTCCGCATGACTTGTCGTATCGGTGCCATGAGCTGAGCTGGGCGAATGCGGGGTACGTGGGTCATGTACATCGTTTGGACAAAATTGTATGTTATTGTTGTGTGTGCTTACAGCATCCCTGCAGCAGGCTATGCACACAGAAAGATACGGAGGTAGAAGAAGCTCCGAGTGAGGGGACAATGGAAGCGACAGCCGAGCTTATGGACCAAGACAAGCACAGGCCGACGAAGGATGGAAGCAGTGGACGAGTGAGCCCCTGGCAGGGTCGCAATGGGAGACGGTCATCAACTTCTGATCATGGCTTCTGAGTGCTCCACGCCCATCGAAAGCTGCAACGAGGCTCTGTATCGCCAGCATGCCAGGCTCCAGCTCGGCATCTTATCGGCAGAGCGCGTGGGTACGCCAAAGGACAGCGCCGGAGATGGGAAAACTCAAGGCTAGAAGAAGACGCATCGAGAAACCACTGAGGCTAAGGGAGACTGGAAGGTGAGTGAGCATCTGGGAAGGCGTGTGCCACCGGGCTATGCCAAATCGTCTAGGGCTGTGGGCCAAGAGATGATGGAGAGAGTTGGTTGGTTATCGGCGCCATACAGGCATGTGGGTATATGCGCGGGGAGGAAAAGGGCAGTGACGAGGAGATGAGCCTGCGGATATCCACTTGGGAAAAAAAGAAGGTGAGTGTATGTGATGTGGGCACCCGCAGCAGCACAGCGAGACGGGATGCTGGGTTTGTCGAGCAGAGAGGCGGTGAGATCGGCGGAAGAACAAGAAATGATTAATTGAATAATTGCAGCAATGGATGTCGCAAGCGGACCGGGCGAGGCTGCTGCGACGATGTGACACGGCGGATGCAAAATGGACAAAATGGGCGCGTGCCGATGCGGCAGGCGTTATCTGGACGCAGGTACGCGACGCCAGATTCAGATTCCGCTGCCCGGCTTCTGCCAAGCGCACGCCCGTCGCCTGCAGCACTCGCGAAAATCCTGTGGAAACTCAACGCCACCCTCGACGCCACCGTAAATCCCCCCCCCCAGGCTTGCGCTGTCCTGCACTGGTCTCACTCTCACGCAAACGCTTCCCGGAAAATTGGGACAGTTAGGCGAATAAATGAATGATACAGTCGTGTGCGGACATCTCCATGACAAGAGCACAGACAGGCATCTGTGTTATCGAAAGCTGGGAAAGGGCTGCTTATTCACCCGGCCAGTCCCTCTCAACCATCCTCTTCCCAGTCTCTCTCCGCCATGACGCATGTCACCACCGCTCCCCGTCTCTTCCAATCCGTCTCTCGTCCCAATATTCCTTATCCAGCCCTCCTCCATGTATATAAACCCCCTCCTCTCACTCAGCTCCTCATCCATCCATCCCATCCATCTTCACCCATTCCTGTGTAGCACCCCATGTCTCACATCGTCGTCCGCTCTCTCCCCTTCTCCTCTCGCCTTACCTTTGCCTCCGCAAAGGAGCTCATCGCCACCGATAAGGCCAGAGCACAGAAGCTCCTCCAGGGCATCAACCCCCACGGCCCCCTTGCCTTGTACGAGTCTCGCCGCCGTCGCCATGAGCACGAGCGCCACGAACGCCACGAACGCCACGAGCAGCACCGACACGGCCACCGCACTACCGGAGCTACTACCGACACTGGTTCCACTGGTTCTGGTACTACCGACGCTGGCGATGGCGTCAATGTCACAGACGCGAGCGTAAACTACAACGCCTTCGTCGGTGTCGGCACTCCCGCCACAACCTATACTCTTCTTATCGATACCGGTCCGTCTCTGTCCCTTCCCTTGCCTCATAGGTAATTATTGATTATGCGTATAGGTAGCTCCAACACCTGGGTTGGCGCAGACCAGACATACACCCCCACTAGCTCTAGTAAGAGCACCGGAGACACCGTCGTAAGTGCACTATGTTCAATAGCAACGCCATCTCTCACCCATCTCTTCAAAGAACGTGAGCTACGGCTCTGGCTCTTTCTCCGGAACCGAGTGTATGCAGTCCTTTTTGCTCTCACAATTGATGATTGAACTCTCCCCATAGACACCGATACGGTCACAATCGCCCCAGCGCTGGTTATTCAGAACCAATCCATCGGCGTCGCGTCCACTACGCAAGGCTTCAGCGGTGTTGACGGTATTCTTGGTGTCGGCCCGGTCGATCTCACTCAGGGAACCGTTTCGAACACCACGGAGGTCCCCACCGTCACGGACAACTTGTATGCGCAGGGTACCATCAGCGAAGAAGTCCTTGGCATTTCTTTTGAGCCTACGACTGCCACTGACTCGGCCAACGGCGAGCTCACTTTTGGCGGAACTGATAGTACTAAGTATGTCCAGAAGTGGGCTTGAAAGAAATAGTATTGATTATTTCAACAGGTACACGGGAGAAATCACGTATACTCCCATCACGACGACGTCCCCCGCGTCGATGTACTGGGGAATTAACCAGACGGTCACATATGGCACTTCCGAGACGTTGCTCCCCAACAACGCGGGCATTGTCGACACTGGAACCACCCTGCTCATGCTTGCATCCGACGCGTTCTCTAAATACCAGACGGCAACTGGCGCCACCATGGACAAGTAAGCTTTTCCACATACCGGCGTGAAATCTGAGACTGACTATATGCGTCTCCTCTCAGCACGACGGGTCTGCTCACAATCACTGAGGAGCAGTACGAGAAGCTGCAATCGCTGTACTTTACCATTGGTCCGTGATTATGCTCTTGTCGCCGTCCATGGTCTTGATATATCAACATTGATAGGTGGAACGACGTTTGAGTTCACCGCCAATGCCCAGATCTGGCCTCGTTCATTGAACAGCACCCTTGGCGGAACTGAAGGTCAGATCTACCTGATCGCCAGCGACATCGGCAGCCCGAGCGGATCCGGCCTTGACTTCATCAGTATGTTTTTGTCCGTTTTTTTCCCTCTCGTCCATTCGTTGACATATTTATCCAGATGGTTTCGGATGGCTCCAGCGGTTCTACAGCATATTCGACACCACCAATGCCCAGGTCGGCATTGCGACCACGCCCTACACGGACGCCACCACCAACTGACCTCCCGGTTCCCCTGCGGCTGTTTTTTCGTCTAACACGGGTGCTAAGATGGAGAGTATATTGTGATCCCTTATGGACGTATTGGTGTCGTGCCGATTGCTATTGTATATACATCGTGTGCTCTTGTTCCGGACAGCTGTACTATAACGTCGAACAATTACGAACATGATGTCTGAATTCACGAATCAAACGCCGGATAGGACGGAGTGGGCCTGTCGGATCCAGATGTGACCAACCGTTTGGGACGCTCAGACAATAGCCTGAGTATCCGACTACGGAGGCATTTAAATATACAATGGCTGAAGGCACACATGTTCCTGCGGGAAGTACAACACACCGGGTCCCTACTGATCACACCAACTAAAAACGGTCGTCATGAATCCACGTCCATCCGCAAAACGCTGTCATCATCCGTATCCGTGCCTTCCTCCAGGTCATTGTGCCAATGTCGCAATTCAAAGACGTCACCCTCCCCCTCCCGCCGCAGAATTCTGACATCATCGTCAGCTGGCCAGCAGCACAAACAGCGGGCGCGAACTCACTCGTCGAACAGCGCGATCGACTCTGCCTCGTCGTCCATCTCCGGCTCCGGCATATGCAGCAGTCCCATAGCCTGCAGGACCAGTCGGTGGGACCGGCGGTCGCCCTCGGGCAGTGCGCGGACGTCAGTGGGGGTGCGCGCGAGACCCGTCGCGCACGGCGAGACGGGCGTCGGGCTGTGCAGGAGGATGTCGCGCTCGATGCCGGACGTCACGACGTGCAGGAGGTGCGGGTGCATCAGGGCGGTGTTCACGATAGACTGGTGGCCTAGGTGACGTTGGCGTCGGCGGTGGCGAGTACGGCGCGGGGAAGATGGCTCACCTGTAAGGCGACAGAGAGGCACAGACAGCTCTGTGGGCACGTATCGTGGCTGCAGCGCGCCTGAGGTGAACCCTGTGTGAATGTAAATGTTGAGTACCCAGAGGTCTGTGACTCCGCGGTGGTACATACCGACCGTCCCTACACTCTTCTCTCCAATCCAGTCCATGGCGCCGACGACCCTCCTGCCCTCAAGCAGAGCAGCGAGACGCGGTATTTTCCATAGGTATGTGCGAAAATCGTCAGAGCCTGTGCAGTAATATTGCTCGCCGCCGACTCCTCCAAAGGACCCGTGCTAATGAGCGCATCAGTAATGGCTGCGTGGGATCACCCTCGGGATAAATCACTTTGATGGTGCATGAGTTGGTATACGTTCGTTCGCCTGGAGGGACAGGGGAGCCATCTGGAAGTGAACGACCGCTGCATACAGCTATCGGGTGGGGGTCCGATATTGAATATATGGTCGGGTAGTAGTGCTAAGGCTCGGTGTATCAACATCGAGGATGAGAAGAAGCGCTGTGGGGAGGCCTTACGAGCATCGTGGCAGAAATCATTGCTCCTGAGTATCGCCAGGTCAGGTTACCAAACGTCTTGTGAGTGCAGATGCATCCAACGTGCCTGAACTGTCGAATGCAATGCTGTGGATTTGGGGATTGCTCAAATACGGGACCGACGGCTTGGTTAGTTTGGTTACATACTGCTCCCGGATTCACTGAGAGACGCATGAGGCAAATGAGACAGTTCCACGTACGGACTGAACAATTCCGTGCTGTCTCCTTCGCGATAGAGGCCCAAAGGCCATACGGCAGTCACGAAGGACAAGCTGTCCGTGGTCGTCGCTGGTTGCAAATATATGCGGCATGGTCGGGTGATATTGAACTCCGGTAAACTCTGCATCGTGTTGTAGAGTGCTCTGCGCAGAAGCGCTCTGGCTTGCGATCCTTGTGTCATGCATTATGATGCAACCGTCCTCACTAGCCGACCAATTGAACTAGCTCAGAGGAATGTGTGTTCGTCACACAACCTACCTCGCACTGAGAAATACCTCATCTTGCTCTGGATGAGGAGATATCGCGCGTATGCTGTCCTACGATGCATGAGGTTCATGTAGGCATGAACCAGATTGTCCTTACACCTACTGTATGGTTTCGGATGGTTGCACTCGCAGATGTCGACCCACTTGTGGACACTGGTGTTGCAGTGGCCAGGTCATACTTGAGGATTATATCATCTGTCCCTCCTCTGATGCACCCCAGATTAATCCTCACAACGGCTCACAACGGGGGACCCGAGGTAATGGGTCGCTCACGAATATACAAATTGGTTTGTCGCAGAAAAAGCGAGAGCAAAGACATTAGCCTGCGTCGATGCCAGTATGAAAAGTGCATTACAACACAGTTGATCGACAAACATACCTGATGACCAGAAAATCTGTGAGCAGGTGCTTGCACATTCTCTTCGTTGAAGTCCCACAAAAGTATGTGATGATCTAAGATGGACCAGCTTGAACGCCACCCTCTCATGACGAGTCGGACGCGCGACCAACCGTCTCCTCCACTCGCTAGCCACCGACCGAGGCCAGTGGAAAATGCTAACGCATTCACGCACGAGGAATGCGCATGTAATCTCCTAAAAGATGTGCTGCGGTCACCTTAAAAGTCAACACGACCTGCGCGGAGCTCCTCAACTTGGAGAACGGAAGACCAGTGAGCAGGATGTCTTCAATCATCGAAGTTCTCATTTTTCGTGGTAGGGAAGGACTGGAACTAGAAACAGAGTATAAGCTATGTACTCTGCGACGAGATGCAAGTGTGTTGCAATCCATCGGAATGAGCGGACGGAGGAAGGTGCATACGATTGCAAGGCGCTGAAGGCGTTGATGGCCATATCTCATATTAGCCGCTACGGTGGCTGATTCATCGCTCACTCAATTGTTTGTATTCAAGTATTCACCACCAACGAGTTGAGACTACTTCAGAAAGGCTAGAGAGGGCTAGAGGGACATCAAACATTCTTGAACATTCTGCCACGAGCGGAGCACATATATTCAATATTATCTACTTGTATTCTACAGAGGGCACAGTCAGAGACGCACACTGTACTACCTACACTACCTACACTAGCGACGGAGCCGGTAGGTAGTGCAATATTACTTAGCGAATGAACCAGTCCCGAATTGCCTCGAGCTTTGCAAGTCCCTTGTCGCCAGTAAAGCCCCCCACAACGAGTAGAAAATGTGCCAGGGACATCGCTGCCACAACCGCGATGACAGAGGAGATCTGAACCGTTCTCTCCTGCGGTTCTGCTGAGAACACCAATTTCGAATCCTCCTCTTGCATGTTCTTGGAAGGAACCGATGGCGGCCTCAAAGAGGCAAAAATCCCACCGGTCAGCTCGAAAGCAAGGATTGCTTCTTGTAAAATAGTGACTAGCGCGCTTTCAGTATCAAGCCTTAATCAATATCCTCAGAACTCACGTTTTAGTGCTGCGTCATCGCCTATCGCTGCATCCAACCTCTGGCGAAACCTGTCTTTGATTTTCTTCATATCACCCCGAGTCGCAAGACCACTCCCCTCGAGGGGGGCAAATTCGTAAAAGGTGGTTCCACAGCCATCAGACAGGCCATACGCCTTGGCTATTTTCATGCGGATTTCTTGGCCACCACTGAGATCCCCTAGGTATCGCACATATGCATGAGCAACCAAGGCGGATGGATCATCAGAGTTTGCGGCACGCTGCAGCCGCGCCAGATATTCCGCAAGAGCAGGGGGCGGAGAAGCCATAAGTGCTACATGCATAGGATGCGAGGTCCAAGCCGAGTGATCCACATGAAGAAGATAGCTGAGGTCGGCAGATATGTTTGGGGCACGAGACAGCAACGACGGGTTATGCGTAGATTGGATCACAGGATGTGATGAGTGCTTTTCCAAGGCGGCTTCCAACGTACTAAGAGATCATCAGTCTGAAGCATGCGTCGGAAGATGGGGACTTACTCATACACATGCCAAAGCATCATCAAAAAGCGGATATATTCTTCTCGGTCAAGTTGACCACTAGCTAACCAGACAGCACCTGGACTCTGTTCAACGGCATCATGAACTGTAGCGGTCTCTGACTTTAGCAGGGCTGCGATAGGGAGTGCGAGGTCGACCAAGGAAGCATTTGACATTGTCGTTTAGATGTGTAAGTATATGGAGCGAACGAGGTAGATGGCATGCAAATGAGAGGAGCTGTAAGTAGACCGGCAGCACAGCTGCGGTATTAGTAGTAGCAGCATCAGAGATGTTGGCAGCTGTTGCCAAGCTGTTGCACTCGACCGTGAATCATGATCGTAAATTATTCCATCTTATCTTATTCCAGAATCTAATAATATAACGCTCGTCTAAGTACCAATACAAAAGACGAGAAACGAATGATTATAATGGACTACATGTTCATAATCACACCCTTGCGGATGGGCTAAATATCATGAGTGAAAAACATCGGCGTCGAAAGATAAAGACAAGAAAATATTACGTCGTAGAACACCTGGAATGCCTCACAACGGCTGCTAATGGTACTAGGTTAGAAGTGCTCCTCGGAGCGTCAAGGCGACTCCGCAGCAAATAGCTAATTGAATGTCAGCAAATGCACTGATCATGATGACATGTATTACGCCTACCCTTTGCACCTTAATATTCCTCGTAACAGTGACAGGAGGAGTCGAGAGTGGCCTCACTAAGCTCCTTGCGACGGCTTCAGGACTATCCGACGCAACTCGGTGAGTGTCCTGTGAATCTGGCGATTCATAATGACGGAGACTGCTACCGTCCACGATACGATGTGCCGAGTAGTTTTCAGGAGAAAGTATGGTTCGTGGAGGCGGAATGATAACGAGCTTAGGAATAATCTTCCGACGATATTTAGGACGGCTACGAGGGAAGAGCATGGATTCCACGGGACGAGATGTTACCAGCGCGCCATCGTGAAGGTATCGGCGCGCAACAGCCGGATTCATCGCGTCAGCACAAGGACTAGGCAGGCCTGGAGCCATCGCAGACAATCTGCCATCCACAGGGAAGAGGGGGGTACTGTCGTCTGAAAATAAAGTGAGCTGATGGCCCAAAGATCGTAACACATGTAGGTTGACCAACCTTCTGGATGTGCGAACCTGCAATCATCACCTTCACTACATCGCCCTGCCATGAAATCCTGACACATCTCTCCTGGAAACAAGATTGTATCTTTAAGCGTCGAACTACAACAAATCAAGAAACACTGACGTTGTCCTCCCATCATGACACCACCACCAATAACCCGCCATGTCACAGGGTAAAAGTTCTTCGCCATATTACTCTCTGTTGCAAGGGGAGAGGTTTTTGGAGTATTGTCCCGAGAACGACCTGAAGCTTCACCGCTCTCAGTGCTGCTAGTGGAACTTGAACAAGCATAATCATTCGGCGCAGGCAGCCCTTCTTTATTATGGGCGATACTTTGTGCTTCTGTAAGAGAACCATGTATACTGTGTGCGACAAGTCAGCCAGATTTGCAGCATCAGCACGGCACGTCTTACAAGTTGCACTTGTCTCCCTTGATGCATGATCCATTGGCATGATAGAACTTACAAGGTTTCGCTTATCAAGATATCAGCGAGTGTCATCTAGCGATACTGGATGACTTACTTTTATAAAACATACTCCTACGCGTGAGACCCTGATAATCACTAGATTTTTGTCGCCTCGACGTTGAAGAATCGGCCAGCGATGACCTTGTTCTACAAGCGGCATATGCGGGACTATGCAACTGCGTCTCATGAAATGGAGACAAAGGGAAACCATCTGCGGAGGTCGGAGTGCCAGGAGGAGGCGGCGGATAAGAGGCATGATCTGAATCCAGCTTGAAATCATTTTGACCAGCCTCCTCAAGAGGTTGCAGGTCGTCGGACGGAGTGCTCGAGGATTCTGACGAGAAATCCTCGCTATACCGTCTGAGAACCGATGCAGTGATGTCGGCTGGTAGCGTATCGGACGTATCGTCGTGAACACGTTCATCGAAAACCATCGACCGGTTCCTCATCTCGAAGTGGTGTATGGGGAAATTGTCAATTGACGGAGGCTCTAGCTTCGATGTCTGCATGTAAGGCCGCTGGTGAAGGTAGGAACAGCGCGCGCCGTACGGACAGTAGCCTCTAAGGTGGTTGCGACACACTGTAAATATTGTCAAAACAACACCAACAGTAAGCGCGAAGAGGGAATGAGCTTACATTGGGATTTAGGCGGATATCCCCACCAGCAGGAAGAGGTGTTAGGTGGATCGAATAGCTGAATGACTGGTTCGTATGCAAACATATTCTACGTCTGCGCGTTTAAGTTTTACCGCGATGTTGAAAGGGACGAGGACGACGGCACACAAAGTAGCATTTAGCATGTCAGTGGCACCGAACGCCTAGTGTTGGAGTCATGAGTACTCACCGCAAGAAACGGACAGATGGTGCTGTCGCGAGGACGCGTAGATCAGAATTCAGGATAGCGTAAGAGGAAAGAGCTGCCTCTGCGCTGGGGAAGAATTGCCGTGTCTGCTTGAAGCGTCTTATAGCTGTAGTGCGACAGCATCCTCTAAAAGAGCGAACAATATGCTGCTGGGATTTCGCTTAGTCATTCGTGAGTTTGTTCAAATCTCACCAGCTCTTTTGTGAAGAAATCATCTCCGATATCGACAAGGCGTGATCGAAGTCGCCTTGAGTCACAAAGACAATAAGAACGGGGAGGTTGGGCGTGGACGAATTCGGTGATGAACGCCACGTTGTAGTAGACAATTGTCCTGGTGGTCTGTGAACCTCTGAGTGACCTCCTCAGATGATAAAGTACGTTCGAGCCCACATGTGCGCTAAAGGACAACGCTGATAGTGTCAGGACGTACGTCGGATTCTCCTAGATTTATGCTCTCATCGTCTCAACGCTTACGACTAGATGGCAGGGATGAACAATAAAGAAACTCAGCCTGCCCATCATTAAAATCATGATAGTGCTTTAGGCTCTACCTTGTGTAATACCAATACCGCATGCCACCTCGGAGCATAAGCTAGCTAAAGTGGGCTTGCACTGCGACCTGACTGCCGAACAATGTAAAAGTAGCCTGGTGACGGGTCTAACTACGGCACATATCATTGTGGATAAATTAAGGAAACCAAAATCACATGCAAATGCGCGCGATGGCGGCTCATCGATGATTGGCTCAGACGAACGAGTGTTTCAGTGACAACCGAGTCTAGCCTGCCTCACGAAATTCTCATACTGTCCTCGTTCTCAAATCTTCAGGGATAAATGAAGAACATCAATAGCGAGACAGCGGGACAATACATTGAACTCATACATAACGAACCCTTCGCCGTATCCGTTTATATTTGTTCACGGAAGCTCAGCGGTGCATTCAATCTCGAAGCATGCACCCAAGGGGAGAGCTGCGACCCCAACACAGGTACGCGAGGGAGGGTTCTCCTTGAAGTACTGTGATTCGAAATGTGGAAAACGTGAGAATTTAAGTTTTCTTCCTGTCACAAAAGCGGCAAGCACCTCTAGATAAATCTCGTTCATCGGTTTGAAGTCCTCTTGGATGTTCGTAAGGTACACGTTCACCTTTACGCAATGGCTTAGATCGCTGCCCGCTGATTTAAGGATTTTTGCCATGTTCTCTATCCCTGCACGCTACGAATGAAAGCAAAGATTATCCAGCGCGATCGCATGATATGAGACTTGACCTTGGAAATCCGCTTGGATAAAAGGCTTACCGTTTGTTCCTTAAGGCCCCCAACGAGCTTAAACTCATTGTCGCAGCCAATGCTTCCAGAAACGTAAACCATCCCTTTAGAGATAGTCGCGTGTGCTACATGAAACTCCTGTGAGTTGAAGTGGGGACTCAGGAGAGTAATATCCGACTGTAACCCACAGTACACCGGAAGGGGTGGCGTGGCATCACTGCAGGTAACAGGAATCTTCATAATTGCCCAGCAAGGAAAATTAGGTCGAGTTGGATGGCAATAGCGAGCAAGAAGGCGAATGAGTCAAGAGCAAGATGGACACCAGAGCGATCTATTTTCCATTCGCAGGGGTTCTGATTTCCATGATATCAAGTGACCCATACATTTTACTAAATTGGCATCCCGAGAGACCTATGCGCATGCAATCTAAGCACCCCAGACAGAGCGCAGAGATGTGGAAACATGTGGCAGGCAAGATGCACAAAACTAACATGAAGTTGTAAGTGTGGTACTTATGCTCAGTTCTATAGGACAAGTGGATGAGGACTCGGAACATGTACACTTGTGCCCTCCCAGTCGCGTCATCATCGATCATTACCGTCCACATATTCCCTTGCATATGCAGCTAGTTTCCATGTGCACGGCAACCGCCGGCTCGTGAGGCAAGCTACACGCTCGATAGACGGCCAAAAATCTAGTCAAAAGCCCCAGTCCTAGTGATATGATAGGATACGAACGACTCACAAGACCGGAAGACCAAAGTGAAAAGTCTTTCAAGTCTGTAATGCCTCACCAACTAATGTAGGAACCTCAATCATCTCCATATCGTCGTCGTCATCGCTCTCCTCCTCCTCAGCACTGACGCCCACAGCGGGAGTATCTTCCACCTCCATCGGCGCCGCCTGGTGAATGCCCCCGCCACCTGCCGAGAACAGCTCAGGGAACTGGTTCATATCCAACACCATAGCGTTGCCCTTGCCTACTGTACTTGTATTGCCCTGTTCAGCACCCGAAGGTATTCTCAGAGCTGCAGAATCCACTGAACGCGCAATGTGGACGAATTCCTCGACCTCGTCTTCTCCCTCCTCAACCTCGTCCTCCGCGATCTCTGCGAGCTGCGCTGCTAGTAGCGCAAGCTGTGCCTGCAACGACGCTCGTTCCTCGTCTGTCAGTGCCATACGCACGCCAATATGTCCTGTCGCACTCGAGCCGACTGCCACACCAAGCTCCGTGCCTGGCGCAGCGACCGCAGGAGGTGGATGCGAGCTGCCTTGAGCAGCATCCCCGGCAGCTTGCTCCAATCCATCTGTAGGTAGAGTGAATGATCCAAAATTGATGGCCTGCAGGATGTGCTGCGCTGCTTCCCAAGCACCCGCATCTCCACTCTCGCCGTTCGTATGCTTTTCCTCTCCTTCAGTGACATTCGACCTAGGCGCGGTCGGAACCGGTGAAACCTCCGCAGGCGGTCCGGCTTGAGCCTTTTTCTGTGGGATAGTCTTCTCAGCTGTCGCAGGTGCATTCGGTGGAGGGTAAGGCGGGTAGCCAGGATATGATGGATATCCGCCCGGGGGATATCCGTAAGGATATCCTGGATACGAAGACTGTCCTGGAGCCGAGGGATTCGGCTGAGGATATTGAGGATGCTGAGGATGCTGGGGATGAGATTGTAACGGTGCTGTTGTGAAGGGAGACGAAGGTGGTTGAGGAGGGTGCTGCATCGCATATGTTGTTTGTGCGAGCGTTTGTGGGCGGCGGGTCGTGCGCTTTGATGTCTACGTGCACACGACACATGTAGGCAATTCAGATTAGAACACAGTTACCGCCACCCATTCGAAAGATATGACTCACAGCACCGCCCTCCCAAGTCGAGTTGAGCCGATATCGTCCGCCCAATCGTTTTTCCAGTCTACCTCGTTTGTATGCCTTCTGCAGTGCCTGGCTTGCGCTCGGGCGAAAGTTCGTTTGTAGCGGATATCGTGCCGCCATCCAAGTAAACAGATCCTTCGGTGCTGCACCTTCAGGGTCACCCATCTCGAGCAAAGCCTCGACGATCATTTCCTCATAGGATGGCAAATCATCTATCATGGCTGGTGGTGGTGGTGGCTGCGCAGGCGAAGCTGGCGCGGGGGCATGGTGATAATGTGAAGGAGATCCATGGGTAGGTGGAGGCGGAGGATAAGACGCGTAGGGGGCGTGACCAGATGGTTGTGAGGGGTAGCCAGGAGAAGGGTAGCCGGGGTAGTGGTAGGGAGGATATGCATGTAGATGGTGCGGTGGCGGCGGTGGAGGGTAATACGGTGTATGTGGGTAGGCGGATTGCTGTGATTGATTTTGAGCCGTATAGCCATACGGAGCATATGGATATGGCGAATGTGGTGGCGGATAGTGAGTGTTGGTGTGAGAGATCCCGACCTTCGACGTCGATGCAACTGGAGGTTGGGGAGAGGACGGTTGTACGGTAGCGGAAGATGAAAGTGCCGCTGACGGAATACGATCCTGTTGCGGGTTGGAATGGGACTCCTCTGCAGATCGCAAGGACGGCTGTCGTGCACCTGCTACATCATCGAACAAGGAGGCCATGGGTGGACTACCTGACAGAACCGCATTTTGACCTGGTGTATGCACCTGCTGCAAGGGTGCATCGGCAGTGACTGGAGTATGCGTGCTAGTGGATGTTAACGAACCAGCCTCCGTCTGAGCAGGAATTGAGGACGAGTCTTCCTTGAGGGCTACAATAGCAGCATCAAGGTCGTTAGGCCATACCGATTCACGCACATGTTGCGGGGCGTGGGCCTCAAATGTGAGGCATATCTCAATGATTTGAGCAGGAGGCAAGAGGCTTAGATATGTCCGCCTTTGGCCCTGTAAATGTTGGGAGCCTGCAGTCGACACACCGTAAATGCGCAATATACTCAATGATGATATTCACTAGCACCGACCTGAAGATGCTTGTATGCCCTGCACGAGAGGCGAAGTGCCGAGAGGGATGCTCATTTGGAGCTGTATAGCGACTGCACAGTTTCTCACCTCAAACTTTTCAGCCACCGCGCTCGTCAACACGCCCAATTTCCAATTCTCCTCCGGCTTCCGGCTTCATATGGTAATTCCAGAAATGGAGAACTCGCGCTCGTCCCGCCCGCCACCGGCCGTTGCGCGACTTGATTCATATTTCGCCACTGTGCTCAATACACGCGAAATCTGCACACATGATGGATCGTGGATACTTTGTTCTACTGAGCTACCTTCATAAACCGACGACATCCCTTTCGTTGGCAACTGTACAGGCATCTATAGCTCACTATCTTGCAAACTCGCCTCAAGTTCCGACATCTCTAGCAGGTTCAATTGTTAGTAGTGTTCTCTTTCAGCCGTTCTCATATGCAAAGCTTGAGCTTCTGTATACTGCGTTCCGCCAAGCGGTGCATCTTAAAGTGAAGTTGCTGCAGAAGGAGAAAGGCGGCATTTTCTCACCCAGCCCAAACCAAATCCTTTTGCAATGGACCAGGAATGTACTTGACGGTCTTCGCGGAGGTCACTCAACTCTCAAGCTAGTTTGTGCGGGCGGACTCTTATTCGGTCTCAATGACCTGGAGGATCATCTTCGTGTCCGTGAAGGACGATTGCGTAGAGAAGTCGAGGAAGAGGCTGTGTTGTCCTTAGCAGAGGTGCTTGACACCTACTCGTACGTGCAGTTTCCCGCGGACTGGGCGAAAGATTTCAAATCTGAGTCGGAAGACGGCGAAGGTCGGCTTTGTTTCCACTGACGACGTACCTTAGGACTGAGCCTTCATCTTCAGAGCCCCTTGCGCTCTCTCTTCTCATGTCATCCCGGTTTATGCCGTTAGTATCGCCTTATAGACTTCAGACTCTCCCATTACCAGTGAGTTCATCTTCAGGTGGCCATTTATGCAGGTTAAATACAGCTTGCATTGCGCAGATACTGTCGTCTTCGCTGATTTCTACTATTGAGTCCGCGTTTCAAGGCGGTAGATACATGTCCACCATGAAGGCTTCGCTGACGCAGGATAGCCAAGGCCAAATCCACTTTGCCGTGAGTAATATGTCAACGCTGTAGAGCAGACCCTATTCATTATGATTCCGACTTACCAGGCAACGTCACCGTTCTCTGGCAATGTCCAATTACTCATCAACTCCAGTTTTATTTCATCCATGAGTAGCTTAGCCAAATTCATGGCAACAGTGCTTTCTGTGTTGTGTGACTCTCGCCCTTCACAGGGTTGGCAGCAGATGGCATATACCATGTCCAAGTTGGATCAGCTTTCGCAGGAAACAGAAAGGGAATGGACGTCAAGTCCATTATCTGCTGCTCGAGGAGAGGAGGACATAGGTATGCTGTTTCCTCTCAAATCCAAGTTTAGGGTTATTCTGTTTGGACTCACGGCTGATGAAATATGTGAACATAGCCCCGGGCTCGCGTGATGTAACTAAGCAATTATGGACGATCCTGAAGACTCAATTATTCGCCACATTGATGCTTTCTCAGTCAGTTCTATCGACGATTGTCTTTATTCCTTCGCCATCCACGTCATCGAGTTCTACGTCCTCTCATTCATCGAGTATATCTTCATTTTCGCTCGCCGCAGCAATTCTTCGTACACTCTCACGATTATCGTTTGTCATCCACCAGTTTGGTGGAGTCACATCCACATCTGAAGGTGGATTTGCGGAATTGAAGCGAGTCTTTTACATGGCCCTCGATGTGCTGTCTGCGAGCGCGTCTGAAAGTGAACAATTTGTGTCAGAACTATGCTCTGCAATGTCCAGCGATGGCAAGTACCGTCCACTTAAATGTTGCTGAAATTGAATAATCCCGGCACAAATGCAGTTGTAATGCACGCACCTGTGACTTTCGCTCACTCAAAGAAGGCCTATAGTCTGGCTTGCATAGAGCAACTAATACCTGTTCTGAGTGAAGTTCGGATCCGGACGGATATTTTCTCAATGTGCTCCCCGTGAGTTCGTTACATAGTGTGTTCATCAATGCCATTCGTCACTGACACAAAGAATAGCCATCTTTTTGATGCAGCTAATCGTGAGGCATACGAATCTGCGCACTCAGTGATGCTCGCTATATTCGCCTCATACGCGCAGAAGCTGGACGACTCTGAGAAACGTCCCCCTGCCGCTGACGGAACCTCCCGTACATTCATGGAGGAGATAGTGCCATTCTACGCCAGCTGTCTGATAGATGTGAGGCCATCATTTACTTACGTGCAGGCTAACAATAGACTAATTTTTGGCGTACAGAATTCGGGCGAAGGCAAGCTGAGCACACAGCAGCTATGTCTCGCCTATGCAGCGCTCGTCAGGAGTGCCACTGCTTACGGCAATGGCCAACCCGCGCATTCCCGCGGACGCATAGACGGAGACGTGTTGGCATGGTTCTGTATCGAAACCTTGCTGGCCCCCATTCACCGTACCGGCGGTGCTCCAGAAGTTCCTGTCCTGGACGGGGCACACTTGCATCGACTCCGACTCACGCTGATCGCGACAGTGCCCTCTCTCTCCCTGGCGACTCTTCCGCGGCTCCTGGATGTTTGCAAAACAATCATCACTTGCAATTTATCAAGTCCGGATTCTCTTCCGCATATTTTGACTTCTCAGCGAACGGAACTTGTTCGTGCGCTTTTCAAGGAGATTTCCGAGAACGTAGGCGACGCGGAGAAAGAGTACTGCTTGCGTTGGTGGTACAAGCATCGACTCGGGTTGATGTCGGAGTTGCAGGAGCGTAGTAGCGAGACAACGGTCACTGAGGAAGATCTTGCAATGTCTAGACTGTAACACTTATTTGGTGCTTCATCGTATGTCATTGAATACACTGCATCTTCAATGCCAGTTGCGCCGTTCGTCTCGCAAAAACCGAGGATCATGCGTACATTCAATAATCGCTAAATGAGCACGTATATTATATTGTAGGATTTCAGAAAGAACATGATATGCAAGTACGGTGAGTATCACCCGTTTCCCAATAGATCACAACTTCGCCTTTCCTTCACCAGCCTTCTTCGCCTCCGCCGCGGCAGCACGCTCCATCATGAGCCTCGTTTCCGTCGCTGCTTCCGCAAGATAGTGCTTCAACTCGGCTGTCTGCCTCTTCAAACTGGTGATTGTCCAGCGAATGTGGTAGTCACCAATGGAGTACGAAAGGCCATAGCCGTCCGTGACGACTGTTTATGGCAATGTCAGCCTATTCGTTCAAAATGAGACTTGGGGGCGGTATAACTGACCTTCACCGTATCCCCACCCGTCCAAGAACGGCGACGATAGATTCGAAGTTGATAATTCCCAGTTGTTAGTCTTCGAGAATGCTTCATCGGTGTAAATTGAAGGTACAGGCTCTCCTTCCCGCAACATCTTCTTCAGGCCGAACAGATGCCGGTCCACGCCCTGACCATCGGCCGCCCATGCCGCATACTGCAAGTGTCTGGTAACTGCCTTGCGGAAGAGGGTCGCACGATGTTCATCCTAAATGACAAACCGATCAATTGCATGATATGTGTGATTTGTGTAAAAGCTCACCGACTCCTCTGGGTTTAGCATCGCTTCGGCCCACGCTTTGCTCTCGTTGCTGGCAGCGCGGATGACCTCTGTCCTACCAAGCTGGTACTTACGTGTCTGAGCACTCTCGTAGCAGACGCCCGGTCTGTTGAACATTTTGTGGAATGCAAGCTGCTTGACGAGCTGCGCCCAGGCATCTGGCGAGGCCTTGAACTTCTTGATGTACTCCTTACCGTAGCCCTCATAATGCAGGACCTGACGTCAATTTCCACGATGCAACTATTCAGTAAGCCGCGCGGATGTATGAAATGCGATGTGGTCACCTCCATGTCATGCTTGCCGACGAGTTCATCAAATGCAGCTTCGGCCTGCTTGACATACTGCTGGGTCTTCGAGTCCAGGACAAACATGAGTTCCTTCGGCGCCTCCAAATCATTGCCTGTCTCCGGAGTGCGGGCCGGGCCCAAGTCAACCTTCCCTGCTGCGAGAGCTGCAAGCATGAACTCGTTCAGCCGCAAAGTAGGTGTGCCATCCATGCACGAGTGTTCGCCCAAGAACCCGGACTTTCCGTTCTCGAAAACAATCACTGCAAATTCAGCACGCTATGAGTCCACGACAAATTAGAAATAGAAAAGTGGAGCGGCCTACGCTGATGCTTGTCGTAGAAGCGATTTCGCCCATCGCCCACCCAACATGCCCAGCTTGCATCTTCCCGGGTGACAGGTGCTGAGTCGTCCAAACATACTACCATCATCGCCGATTCAATAGTCTCAAGAGATACTGCATTGGAAGGCGAGGCGGCAAGGAGGGCAGCGCGTGCCTTACAAACTCGTAAACAGATAGCCCATCAACCAGAGACCAATAGCTTACATCGGCCCAGTTATCCCTGTTTTCGCTTGTCAGCGCACCAACTGGAGCAGCTTTCTCACTGCCTGCCATGGCTATGATCTTCTCAATCTGAGCTTCTAGTTCCGCGACAGACAACTCGCGTCCCGTCTTGTTGGTCAAGGGGACCTGGAAGAACTTGTTCTTCCGAACGAACACGAC
Source organism: Fibroporia radiculosa (assembly GCF_000313525.1). NCBI lineage: Eukaryota > Fungi > Basidiomycota > Agaricomycetes > Polyporales > Fibroporiaceae > Fibroporia > Fibroporia radiculosa. Next base: position 39,679 of record NW_012133470.1, on the reverse strand, counting down.
ATGATTATTTGTGGCGGGGTCGAACTTTCGTGCTGTATCAGAGGGCTTGACAGGATATCTGCTGGAGTGGAATCTGTAGAAACCTATCAGTACCCAACCTCGCACCAAGCATGGTGCAACATACAGCCACTTGTATGAAGCCATAGACAACGGCATCCCTCGAATTTTCTCCGGCTCGAGTTGCTTACTGGAAATATAATTCTCACTCACGCATCAACGCATGCAACACGACATCCTCACCTCTCTGTCATCTCTCTGAATGGCAGCATGGCCTTCAGCAGGCTTGCTGCACGCTTTGCCTGCCCCGGTCTGTACCTATCGTCGATGTGCACGTAGAAATAGCTGACATATACCACCACGGGATCACGATAACCCATGTACGCGGCATCATTCCACCAGTCTGCCAGCCAGTTCTTCATATTGGGGTCGCGGGCACGCTCTTCGAGGCGCGCCTGCAAGACGTTTGACAGTTCTGAGTCTAGAAATGCTTTGACAGCAGATTGCGTCGCCGAGAATTGTGCGGGCGTAAGGTGTGGTTGAACACTCTCAAGATATTTCGCGGCAGTAGAAGATAATGGAGGGATGGGGAGACGTGGAAGAGAGGCCTCAAAGCGGAGCATTGGGCCTGCGCTGAGATCTTCAACATAACCTGGGGGAACAGCATCTGCTCGCCGTGGAGCAGAAGTCTTTAAGGAGCGTGACTTAGACATGATTGCCCTAAGTGACTAGCGTAACGAGGTGTTAGCTATGCCTTGCATACCCATCATGAGAGCGACGAATACAAGGTAAGAAGTTCACGTTCTGCACGTGATGCCACACGGTAAAGAAAGCTCGCACCTTGCTTGTGTGCAGGACAAGCGGCGAACGATGCATCAACGACAACTTTTAGGCAACGGCCTGAGATGCGGGCGCTGGTCTGGAAGAACAGTCGCGAACACGACGAGAGTTCAACGTGCCATAACTATAAACTTTGAAGCAGAGTAAACGGAAGGCCGAGCGGCGGCCTTCCGTATGCACAGCACGATTCTCCGGACTCCCATGACGGCACGACGATCTGCCAGCAACCCCTGGTGATATTGGTGCGTGCCCAGGCGGAATGCCTATAAGCCTGGTCCTGGTGACAGCGTGCGCCAGCAACTTAACACGTCACTAAGACTACCGGAAGTAACAGGCAAGAACCGGTATGGACAAGACAGACACCTGATACGTGGAGGACGTACCGATGATTGCACCGACCGTGTCCAAAAAGTAGACGGTCTACACAACATTAAATGAGGCAACTTTAGAAAACTCGAAGGCAAGTGAGCACAGAGACAAGACGGTTGATGATTCAGCTCCTGTCGTGGCTTCTAGGTAGTGTATCCGCAGGAGGGAGGCAGCAATTACGGTGGTCAACACGCTCAATGGCCAGCCTGGCGCGCTGACGATTTAGCAAAGAAAGACGAGCATCAATCAGAGTCGAAAAGCGCGGAGCACTGCAGTCGGCGTAGTGACTCGTGACACATGATTTCTCGTAGTGGGCGCTAACTCGGCTGTTTCCCCAGACATCCCCACTGAAGTTTAGATTTCGCAAAGCGCGCACTAGCGCGCACAACATGTATGGACGCAAACAAGTCCGCACATAGAGCACTGGACAAAGACACGTGATATATCAATGAATCACTGGGAGATATGCATCATACAATGGAGCAACGCAAACTCACAAGGCGCAAGAAGCCTTGACTACTCGGATCATAGAGGTAGACATAACACAGATACTCAATTAATACCTCATAATCATATCAAAAGGACAGTGTAATGGCGCGACTCAGGTTGCAGCCGTCTGATAAGGCTGTAGACGCCGACAAAAGACATTTGCAACAGTCATTCACTGAATGTACAGGCAGAGAATACTCAGCTACTTTTATTCATTGATGAGCTTATAATACCCGGAAAGAGCCTTGAGGGATTCGGCATTTACGGATCGTCCGAGCCGAAGACATGCCGCTTGTGCGGAAATGAAGACGGTGAGAACGGAGGTAACAGACCGCACCGGCAGGATGTTGCTAAATTCTCCCCGTTACAACTCACAAATGTAGGAAGATCACGGACCTATTTGGAAAGGGCGCAATGCGCACTCATTATACGGCGAGACTTCGCCGGACAGAAGACATTCCCAATGGCCGCGGGCTGCTGTCATCAGTATGGATCACTCCGGTGTATCATCACATGGCGGTCTCGTTGGCTGACAACAGACGCAGAGTTGCGGCTTGCAGAATGCGGCGCAAGACAGAGTGTTCGTTGCTGAGACGTAGTGACTACAGTCCACTCATTGACAGGCTCGTACACCTTCGGCCGAGGTCGAGCAGTCATCCATCCGATGCGAGTACCCTCAGCTTCGGGTGTATATATGCAGCACTCAAGAATGTTTCTAATCCTGGGAAATCGATATGTACCGCCGTCGGCATCCCAAGAGGGCGAGACGCCTTCAACGATGTACGTACACGGCGGCCATAGAAAGGCGACTGGGTCGGCGGCGGCAGGTTTGTAAGATCCAAAGGGCTTGAGCAGACCGGAGTTTTCGTTTCAGAGGGCAGCTGTAGCAGCTTAGAGTGTCACACTGTACCACCGGAGCGGCAGTGAGGAGCGGGCATCCAGAGTGGCTGGAAGTGATTCAATCACGAGTCTGAAACTCTCCCACCGGGGGAGAGCGGTTGATGTGATATCATATAGGCGTCAGGACCAGAAGGACAAGCAGGATTTTTCGACGACGAGAGACAGCTGGAAACTGGACTTGTTACGCGCGAGAAAGCGGGCACAGGCAGCCGGGTCGGGCCTAATAATAGCGAGGCAAGATCATGTGGGAAGAGGGAGGGAGCGCACGACGCAAGGGCCACGAGCAGAATGGCCGGCGGGGCCCACAGCTGGCGATGAGCAGGCGAGACGAGGCCTAGGAAAGTGAGGAGAGAGGAGGAAATTTGTTGAGAGGGGCAGGAGGGGACGCAGGGGAGGGAGCGGCTGAGGTAATGGGATATGGGCCGGGCGACGGGCGCCAACGGGGTTTGTTGTGCTCCCAGGCTCGTCTTTTCTTGATGTCGACGTCCGTCCTCTGTCGCCCGTAGTCCCCCGCCTCTCTCTCGCTGCTGCCCGCCCCCTCGCCGCCAGCCAGAACGACTGCCAGCGTCGGGCATCGTCATCCACGGCTCGTTCTTGCTCTGGATTATGCAAATTAGCCTCCATACGCCCTCTAGCTATTCTTCCCGTCGCGTGTCACCAATCGCCCCCACACCACTCGCCCCTTCCTCTCCCATCCATCTACCGTCAGGCCTATGTCCTCTGCCGCGAGTGCCCGTTCTCCCTGGCCCTCGCCGACTGCTGCCCCCTCCCCCCCGTCTGCCCCAATAAGGCACAAGAGGCAGCTTGACTATCGTTGGTCGCCCTCAGCCCACTGGGACTACCCGCGACAGAACGTTCCCAGCGGCACGACCTGTGGCGGGACCATTGACGATGAGGCCCAAATCTGTGCGTATATATTTCTCCCTTCCACAAGCCTCCTATGATGGTTATTTCTTGGGTCGCGATGTTTACTGATTCTCATCTTCACAGCCGAGGCGTTGCAAGCTTGCTTCGACTCCAACAACGGAGTCTTTTCCTGCTACCCAGAATCCAATACTGTCGTTGCTCAGCATGAATGGGCAGGATTTGTCTGTATGTATTTGACATCGATATCCTCAGTGTCATTCAGCACTCATTCATAACTCGACCCACAGGGAACACCAGATTGCCTCAGTTCACCGAGACAAATCAGGTCGACGTCTATCTCTACAACGCGGATTCTTTAACACCGGTTCTCAGTTTCCTTGGACAAACCAACCCCAGCACAACGGCTGGCCAAGTTAACGCTTGCGTCAACGACACCTGGTTTGGTGATCGTGGCCTGGAATGGAATGGTGGGACGCAAACATACTCCTTCTATTGGGAGATCAGCCCTGCTACCCAAACAGCTTCCGGACAGCTCTCGCCTTTGGCGACTTTTGCGGCCATCCGTGAGTGCTCAGCACCACATTTCCCGGTGTTCAGTTTGCTTATGAAGTCCTTCAGAGACTACGTACGCTGATTCCGTTGCTTCATCGATGTCGTCTGCATCAGCCGCCTCTGCCTCCTCTGCTGCTTCCGCTTCCTCTGCTGCTTCGGCGTCATCAGCGTCTGCGGCGTCGTCGAAATCGGCAGCAGCAACGTCTGTGACCGGCATATCCTCCATCAATGCATCATCGACCATCCCATCGACCACGTCGTCGGCTGGTTCAGGATCAGGATCCGTGCAGTCACTCAATAGTACTAACTTCCCCCATTGGGCTATCGCTGTCATCGTCGTCCTCGGTTTCCTCGCGCTCGTTGCTTGTGGTGTCCTTGCCTTCTTCATCTCTCGCCGTATGCGCAATCGGAGGAATAGCATGCTCTCACACCGTGGCTCCATGAATTCTGCCTCGCCCATGATGGCCAATGCCGCCACAGGACATTCCGCGCAATCTCCGTTGCTAGGTTCCGCGGCTCTGGCCGCTGGCGCCGGAGGAGCTGGGACAACAGAAAGTGGGGATCATCGGCCAACTTCACCTACAGACGGTCATGACGGTGCCTCGACCATGTCAAGGACTAGCGATCCGGGTCTCTTCTCTGGTGCAGATGCCGCGATCATGGCTGCCGCCTTCCGCACTGCCTTACGAAAACCTGACTTTGCGAACGGGCCGGGAGACGATGGAGAAAGTCCGGATAGCAACGTCCTCGAACCACCTGGTGTGTTGCTGAGAGAGGAGTTAGCTGAAGAAGGAAGAGACATTCGCAGTGTAGACTCATCGAGAGGGGTCAGAGTAGAGACGTTGAGCGACGCTGCTGACGACGACGCCGCCACGACGGTACGGGACGATCCGCATTAGCAATGGTTCGTCTTTGTCTACCACTGTCTCAAATCAATTTCCTCTCATTGGGTTTGTGTCGTCGGAATGTCCCTTACAGCTCACTTATTCACCAACCAACTACGCTATGTATCATTTGACAATATTCCCCTTCCGCGCCATCGTGCATTATTACCCTTTCGGTGTTGTCCTTAGTGGTTGATAGCTTTTCTTTTGTTTCACTACGGACTAATCGTTTAGTTAGCATCTCGCTATTGCTACGGACCCTTCGTACTCCGCTTCATGTCCTTGGTACCGACCCTATGCCCGCACGTTGGGCCAATCGCGGCCTGTCCGGTCTTTACTTGTTGCCTTCGCTCCGTTTGCGTCATAGCCCACCACTTCGACAGGTGCCCCCGAGCGGTAGTGCTCCGTCCCTCTGGCATCCCAATTGCGCCCATGTTCCTTTCTCCACTAGATGCCCAGCCTTCCTCCACTCCGCTCCAACTCGTCCACGCCGCGCGTGTCGATGGTCTACGCTCCTTGTCTCCCAATTCGAATTTCTGGCTGCTGGTCTCCGCACTGCTCCAGGTGAGGGAAGGAGGGGGGGTAGTATTAGTTATGCGCATATGGCATGTTTCGCTCCCGGCTGCACCGCTGTCTCTAGATTTGCCATCGTCGTAATCGTACTGGATACCTGACCGAATGTATCGTTGTCAAGCTTATTTAAATCTATGGGTAGGTATGTTACGGTATCTGCGAAAGGGCTCATGATTGCGGACGGGCCCTTTCGGTGCCGAAATACGATGAGGGTTCGAAGGCTCTAGTATCCACTAGATGATCTGAGGTGTCGGAATATGGAGCACCCCATGATCTCTTGAACACTGAATCCGTGATGATTGCAATGAACGTTGTGCCTGGGCACTGTTCTCTGCGGGACGGTTTTAGACCTCGGGGCTTGTATTCTCTACATAATGAACTCTAGGCATATTTATTTCTGGATGACAGCTCGAACATATGAATGCCAATCATAGAATGTGACTCACCTGTAGACCACAGCTCTAGATAACACCTGACTAGGTGCAAATGTGGGCGAGTTCAGCACCATATATATATCATGCTGCATTGCTCTATAAATCTGCTAAGTCTACTCATGAGTAGCAGTAGGAAAATGCTATGATATCAGCATGAGAAACAAGAGACAGTAAAACGAGTGTGCACTATTCTACATGGCGTACGACGGGCAACATCGGCGCATCGTGAGCATCTGTGGTGCTATGGGCCTGTGATTCCAGCAGCTGCCCGTGCTATGACGTCTCTGATCGTCCCTCGAGGTAACGAATAAGCATTTCATATCTGGAGAAAGGGAATTAACATGAATTACGCAGTCAAGAAGGGCAACTCACGTTAGCATCGTCACGGCGCTATTTGGTACTGTCCGGACGAGATTCACGGACAATCCTTTGTACAATCCCCTCCACCCCTCACGGTGTACAATCGTCTTCACAGTTTGTATGATTCCTGCTCGTGGTCTGTCAATCGCCTGGCTTCCACCACTAACAAGCGGTCTTCTTTGTGTCTGTAGTCGCGTCCTCACGACCTCGTGAGGATATGTCGCAATAGATGCCGTCATCTTGGACACGGCGGAGCAAGCAAGGAATTGCTGTGGTAAGAGATCCTCTCTCGCATAACGTCGCCCTGTCACAGCCACAACCGATTAGTACCGATACGTGCGATCGGCGGGGGCCAACACTTACGAGCCCATGTTTTGAGTTGCTCATATAAAGGAAACTGCACGCCAACGTGTAATATTCCAAGGAGACTGGGAAGTAGACCGCGGAAAAACGCCCGCCAGCCCTCAGTCCGGTATATTGTACGCGCGGCATCAAACGTGTGTCGATATCTTCTCTCGGTGAAAGGTTGTGTCTAAATGCACGCGCAGAGGATGCTGTTAGACGACGACACTAGGAGAAAGAAAAAAGACATACCATAAAACGAGTCTTGATGACCCATAGCGGATTTGTGCAGATGGTACTAGTCGCACCAGCGGCCATAGCGGACAGAATGTGTAGTGTCCAAGGATGTTCTCGTGACAAGGGTTGGTACCCTTTCACCTGGGCGGCAGGATAGACATGTCGTACAGCCGATACATCTCCCAGCGGGTTCTCACCAAAATGAGTCTTTATGCCATCGTATACCGCAAAATATATTGCCCAAGTCGGGAGGTAACCTAAGATGGTGGGGCCCAGGCCACGGTACAAGCCGCGGATGCCGTCGTGGTTGAGGATAGTTTTGACGGTGGCTGGAAACATAAAGCCGAGACAGGACGTACATTGAGCCAACCTGAGAGGTGTGCTGTAACAAGCCGAGAGGACCCCTCACCGACCACACCCATATATCCCTTCGATCCGTGAGCATGGTGTTGCGCCTGGAGCCGAGTCTTGATCACATCCAAAGGACAGGTCGCAATGCTGGCAACAAGGCCGCCTCCTGCGCCAGCTTGAATTGGCAGATGAGAGAAGGGTAAGGCGATGCGGAGACTTCTGCAGATGCTGATAAGTGACTTACCAAGCATGCTATTTGCGCTCGACGGCATGCCTGCAGGTGCGGCCGCGAGGGAAGATGGTTAGTGGTCCTCCCGGCTCCGGCGGGGACGATGCTTATAAGGAGCACACAAATGAGAAAGTCGTTGGCCGACAAAGTGCGGGTGCACGCGATGGCGCGTTTACGTGATGGGCTCGTCCGCCGGGTCATCCCGCGCACTCTACTCACTCGACGGTCGCCGCACACGGAGCCCACCGGGAGGGCTTATCGCTGGACTCTATCTTCATTCTGAATCCTTTCTCTGGCATCTGCTCGCTCGGAGCATCACCATCGTGATGAACTACCGAACAAACAAACCTCAGCGACCTGTGTCTGATGCTGGGCCCGAACCTGATCGGTCACGTGCTTGATATCTGAGTATATGCGCCCAGTACGCCTACTTAAAGTACGCCTGTCGCCCAGAGCGTTGTGAGGCTGTATCTCTCCATCTTCCATCCCGTATCTGCTGCCCGTCCCCAAGTCACCCCGTTGGCCATGAGCTCCAGCGAGATTCCTGTTCTACCGCCACCCCCGACCGTTGAGGAACTGAACAAGACCTTTGGCGTGCTCCTCATCGGTTTCATCTTCGCCGTGACGCTCTATGGGTTGACCTTCTTCCGTATGTAATGTCGTCTCTGCCCCGTAATTTTGCTGAAATTTCCACCAGAGACTTACATCTACTACTCGCGTTTCCCTTCCGACAGCAGGCTTTCGAAGTATACGGTGTGTACTGTTTTACGCTCAATTGTGTATCTTGCTCACGTACAAATGATAGATCGGTCTAATATGGTACGTTTGAGAGTCGTCGGTATTGCTCGATCCAACTCAAAACGGCCTCAGGGCGGTGGACACTGCAACGACCACATTGCGTGAGCAAAGATGTGCTGTCATTGATATTTAAGACGCTGATATTGAGATTGCATCATCTAGTGTCCCATACGTGCGTCCATACACTTCAACACTCTAGTCCAAATTTACCAATGCTTCATGTCCAGCCTATACTATTATTTGATCACCAGTTTCATGGCACCGTTTGACACGCTTAACATCACCAAGTGAGCTTGATACCTCTCCCACGATGCTAAATTCTGACCACTTCCTCAGGACTTTCATTGTGAGTGCCTGGTTTTCTCATGCCGTTCATAATGTGTAATCGTTCCGCATTGACTCTGCTTCTCCAGTCAGAAAACGCACTTGCGGTACGAACTCGGGTCCTCTTCTGACACCATAAAGTCATTGGCTAATGTCACTTCAGGCATTTGGCATATTCTTGACCCAGTGGTAAGTCACCGATTCTCCTATAGGAATGTCACAGGACTCACGATCGTAGCTTCTATGCGAGCCGTATATATTCAAGTGCGTGGAGTCTGTCTTAGTCTGTCAATCCAACTAACAAGGCCATGACGCAGTAAATGGGGAGAACCCTGTTCTTCCTACACTGGCCGTACGTGGCTTCCTTGAATCTAAAGAAAAATACTGATTTTCCGGATAGGCTGTGCTTGCCACCGCAAACCTCGGTGAGTCCGGGACGCAACAAATGGAAGTCATATCTCCTGACCATTTAATGCACATCAGCGCTCGGAATCGGTGAGCTATCTACCTGATTGGTCTTTTTTATTATTATTCAACAATTTCGTCACATAGCGTCATCAGCGGAGATGTCAGTCCATCTTTCAGTCTGATCATTTATTTCCCTTGTGTGCTGACAGGACCCCAGTTCTGACCAGCCATTATTCTACAACTTCGTTAACCACACTATCAAGGTGTGTGAGAGCGTTGAGAATTCTGAAACCTATGATTAACCCATAAACCACGGGACTAGGTCCTCACGGGCGTTCAATATGGGTTAAGCACTCTCTGCGATCTCATCATTGTTGGCGCGCTCTTCTACTATCTCCAGCGAGAAAGGTTCCCTGGTTTGAAGGTGTGAGTAGACCTGTGTATCGCTATGGCACTGATACATACTGAGAGGTACTATTCAGCGCCCAGGGCTGGTATGAATATGTCGCCGTTTGCTTCATCAACCGCGGGACGTGCTTCACGTGCGTATCGTATATATCTTAGTATGTGAAGATGACCCACTCACCGTATCCCATAGTCTCCTTCAATTTGTTTCACTCGTCCTGTTCGTCGCCGCACCCACGCAGCAAGTCTGGATCCTCTTCCACTTCGTGACGAGCAAGGGTTGGTATTTCATTGGACTTCTATCTGGGGCGTGTGTTGATGTCCCGCAACTTCGTAGCTTACATCAATAGTCTGTTGCTCATGTTCGTACTTTTCTTACGCGCATGAAGGTTATCTCCCTGGCTTACAGTTTTCGTCCAGGCTTAACTTCCGCAACGTACACCGTGGAAAAGGTGTCGAAGAAGAGGCAAGCATGAACCTACACGACCTCAAGAGCGGCCGCACAAGCAGCGGGCATGGCACTCGGGGCGAGACTTCACGCAGCGTGCAATTTGGCGTTGTTGATACTGAGAGCAAGGTATGAACTTGAAACGGAGCTATATATGACCATTTTTCACTCCGTCTCCAGGGTGCTGCCATGACTATTGGTCTCGACACTATTCGATCTGGTACGGCGATGGATGACGATGTGGTGAGAAGCTCGTCTCTGCTTGTTGACCCCCGAGACTAACAATGACTTCAGAGCGACAAGCACATCGGTACTGGCAGCAACCATTCAGTGATTGATATTCAGTGAGTGATAGAGGGAATGCACTTTTTTCAAGCTAATTTCTTCTCACTAGTAAAACGGATCCTGAATTCTAGTTGCTCGTCTTAGAACTAGTAGACTCGCCTCGGTCTCTCCCGATCATGCTACCGCTGAGATGCGTTATTTATTGTGCTGTTCCGGAAATTCCACCTTCTTGTACGCCATGCATTTTCTCCAATCCATGTAGGTATTACTTGGAATCACGCATCTAGTTGCGGGAACTAGCTGGTGAGTTAGTGCTCCAGTATGCCATTAGAGAAGGTACAGTATGCACATCACTCAATGCCACGAGAATCACCAGTCGACAATGATATAAAATGTATAAGGTATATATCAAGATATTGAAGCGAGCAAACATGTCGGATTTATGCCTTATTCGACTTCCGTAAATCTGCCACGAACCACTGTAAAAATTTCAGACACAATCGCGATATCTCGATAGAAGTGGCGCACCTCCAGTGTTTTCTTTAGTGCCTCTTCCATGCCCAACTGGGGCTCATAGCCAAGCACTCGCCGCGCCTTTTCGATGTTGTGGTATCGCGACATGCAACTGAATTTCACCCTGAATCTCGTGAAAGTGGGTTTCCTACCCAATAGCCACGAAGCCCATTCTGCACCATAGGCAAGTACCATCCCAATCTCTCTTGGGAAGTGAACAATAGAGCGGCTAGACTTGGTGGTGCCAAAAGCCTTGTCGAAGAAGTGCCATGCGGCCCGGGGGACGTCCCAGAAGGGCATCGGTTCCCCGTTCGTGATAAAGAATACCTGGCCGGCGACCTGCAAAGGCGCGTCATTCTCCCGCGCAAGTGCGCTCTCAGACAGCTGGTCGAATCGCCCGCGAACGGCAGGTCGGACCGCACTTTGGTAATTAGGGTCGTTCCATCGCGCAGTGATCTGCTCTGCGTCTGGTGGCGGGATTACGTATGGTCCTAATGGACGAGACGCAGAGGAGGGGATGTGTTGAGCACCCATAGTGCAGTTTACATAGGGAAGGGCAACTTTCAGGTCCTCTTTGAGCTTTGCCACCTCGTCAGATGTCAAAGGGCGCAAACGGTCTGCGGCAAGCACATGCGCGTGTGCTGCGTTCCCGACGTACGTCCAGTCGAACAGGTTGGTGTTGTCGCCAATCTGGTAGTGGGTCTGGCCAGCCTTGTACACGTCGTAGAGACCAATCATCGCCTGCTTGTCTCCAGGGCTGGCAGAACGTGAGCATGCAGGCCAGCTAGAATACACACTGAACTCACCCAAATAGTCCCGCGACGCGCAGTGAAACGGTGTATAAGCCATCCTTACCATTAGCCTCAAGCACAAGCTTCTCGGCTTTAGCTTTTGACTCGTTATATGCGTCCATTGCTTTCTCCGGGAGTGGCATGCGTTCGTCAACGCCAATGAGATCGTACTCCCCGTTAAAAACTACACCAGCAGTACTAGTGTAGACCAGCTTCGAGACGTGGTGAGCAACCGCGGCCGAGATGACAGCTCTAGTACCATCCACGTTGACCCTCCAGTAGAGGGCCGGGTCGTCCATACCATGAGGAGGGGATGCGGTATGGATTATACAGGTCGCCCCACACTGAAGCACTCGTTCAGATGACGAAGTGAAGATTTTAGTAGGAAGACGTACCTTGCGTAGAGCCTCACCAACCTGCTCTTCTTCGCTAATGTCCCCTGAGTAAAACGGCACGTCGTGATACCTCTGGACGATGTCGAAGACAGCTACGGTGTCATTGCGCGCCAGGAGAGCATCTACGATGTGCCGACCGAGGAAACCACTGCCGCCAATGACGAGGTAGCTTTCCTTAGCAGAGCTAACCATTGCGAATGAGACGGTGGAGGTCAGAGTCGAGGAGGAGAGAGGGAGCAGAGCGGGTCGCGGGCTGGCATAAGTCCATTGGACGATCAGACCACTTCTGCATATTTGGTGGTGGCCGCCCGATCTCCCTTTTCAGTCTAGAGCCGCGACTGTCTGACACTTGGCCTTGCACTCAGCCTACTGCATGCGAACCCAGACTATAAATCGAACACGGCGTTGGCCTCAGCATTCCGTATCTCCTGTCGTGGTCCACCCCACCGCTCGCTCGCTCGCACAGTTATGCGCATCGCGGTCGTGCAGTTTGCTCCAAAAGTGGCTATCATCCACTAAGCTCACCAACTTCTCGCACTGATGGACGTGCAAGATAGGACAAGTTGGAGAGAATATAAAGACGGCCGCAAGGCTATGCGAGAGGTGTGCATGATGCAGACTACTCCGGGCATGTTGTTCATACGTCGTCTGATAGGCTTAAGCCTCGTTCTGTGGATCTTGTGTGTCTGCCGGAGATGATCTTCACTGGTGCGCTGCATTAGCGGGTATTTTAAAACTTCCCATAGCTTGTTTTGCATAGGTTATGTCTTTCCGGACGCAAAGGCTATAAGCCCACACTTGGAAGACCCTAAGACGGGCCCGACATCTCGCTTCTGTGCCGATCTCGCTGCACGACTGCACTGCTATGTCGCTGCTGGCTATCCGGAGCGTCATGGGCCTCATGAAGCCGAGAGACGAGTTACGGATGAAGGAAATGAAATCACCACCGTTGGTGCCAACAGTGCTGTGATGTATGGTCCAAACGGTGCTCTTGTAGGAGGGTATCGCAAGACCAATCTGTTCGAAACCGACATGACTTGGGCTAAGCCAGGTATGCACCGTTCTACTGATCAAAACGGGAGTGATGCATCGACATCCTTTTTAAGGAACTGGCTTCGTGACATTCGATCTACCCTCACCCTTGAACACTGTCAGTCTTGGTATCTGCATGGACCTGAATACTGAGCCTCCTGCAATGTGGACGCTCTTAGACGGACCATACGAGATGGCCAACTACTGCATCGAACGCAAGACGACCCTCCTGGTCTTGTTGAACGCCTGGCTTGATTCGGGTAGGGGTTCAGATGAAGAAACAGACTGGCAAACGGTCAACTACTGGGCCGCAAGGCTGCGTCCACTATGGGTGAAAGATAGTGTCCAAGATGAAAGAGCAGACGGGCAGTCTGATGATGTAGAAGAGACATTCGTTATAGTATGTAACCGATGTGGAAAGGAGAACGGTATGTCCCTTGCAGACTTCATCTCTCTAAACTCTATGCTTACCGCTGTTTAGGCATGACCTTTGCCGGGTCATCCTCTCTCTTTAATATGAGGCGTGGGAGTGGCAAGCCACGCTTGTTACATACATTAGGACGCCAGGAGGAATCAATCGCGGTGTGGACGATACCATAAGCAAGATGATACCAACGGGATACGGATGATTATAATCTGTGTATATTACAAAGGGGTATTGTAGCATTATTCGCCTTTATCTATATATGACGCGTTGAAAAGTTCTGAGTGTTGTCTCATCATACTAATCCGTTGCGGATCGATCACGACCTTGCCCGTCCTTTACCCTTGATGCTTCTCCGAGCCTGGGCGCAGACCTGTTTCGTCGTTTCTGCAATTTCACACGCGTACTCAAGATTGTTCAATGTCTTGCCATCCCACACTTCAGGCCTGGAGAGTTGCTGTACTGCTTGGATTCGTTCCCGCGATCGAATCTTGTAACCGTCCTCAGTCGTGCACAACGAAAGTGCCTCGAACTCAACTCTCTGCGCCACGTTAGCCAGAGCATCGTTCCTTGCAAAAGTAGGTAAGTATTCGTCAAAGAAATATTGAGGGGGAACGGGCGCCTCCCACACACCTAATATTGTCATCCGCCGAATCCATACTCAGTATTTGCCACAGAAGGCCCGCTGCGCTACTCTGAGAGAAAACGCGATGAAGGGCCCCTCGAAGCTGATCAAATGTTTCCTGTCGTGTTTCAATCTGAGAAGGGAGAATATTCACTTGACTACAGAGAAACAGGAGCATGACCACGTACAGAGACCTTCTTCTGGGAGAAAAGAGCTTCCAGCTCGATGTCGGTATCGGGGAGTTGACTCGGTGTTGCTATATGGGACGGTGTTAGTAGGTAACAAACCATGAATGGATCACAGACAAGATCGGTTCCGGATAGCGTTCTCCTCAGATTCGTTATTCAGGCATGAAATATCGATGATTCTATCTTCCGAAGCTGATCGCGACGCAGTGGACCCCTCGGTAGTATCTCCATCGTCCAATCTATCAATTTCTATAGGGCCATCCATCGGGCTCCGCGGAGTTTCGCTCCGACTGAGAGAACTTCCAAGAGGTACTGGCATAAATGGTGATCTGAAAGGCTTATTAATGGTCTGTTTCAACCTGGATGCTGATATCATCTAAATCACTCCGTACGAGAATCAAAGGGATACTCAGCACTTACACATTCCCAGAGGCATAGGAGTGTTGACTTTCACCTTCTTCCCGCAACCATAGTCTCTCTTGTCGAAACTAGCAGGTCGTTTAAAAGACTTCGAGCTGGGTGCTCTGCGGATACTGGTAGACGGACCCGAGGCTCTGGCGTTGTTGCATGCATCAGATACGTCCCAGCTTATGGATACGTCGTCATCATCGCCGTCCCTGAGATTCTTCCTCCACCCGGAGCTTGTTGAGGTTTTCGGTGCGGGACGAGAAGCCGAACCGTGATTTGGATACATAGAGTTTTGCTTCCGACGAGAGCCCTCATCGTCCTTATTACTGCCCGCTTGACGCTGTAACACAGCAATCTGCGAGCTGACAAGCGCTTCAGGTGACAGATCCGACTTCCGTCGCTTCGTCTTGTCCGGGGACTTGCACACCTGCACAGCGATCTGAGCATGAATCACTGCAGCAAGAGACCATGGCATACATCACACATGCCATCGCAATAGCCTTTCGCTACCTCTGGGCTGTTTGTATCGATATGCTCACCGAAGTACCTGCAAATAGTCTGAAAGTACATCCGCCCAATGTTCATTGATGCGATTATCATCCAGCACTCACGATATGGCGACAAACATTTACGCCTTCCGCAAAGTTGATCAACTGTAACGTAGGTGTGAATTTCTGCACTACTACGTAACTATACTGAGAGAACGCACCGCAGTGAGACTATCCACGGCACGCTGGCTCGGCATGGGGCCTTCTAGCGACTCCGCTCGCTCTAAACGTTTTGCATGCGAGCCAGAAACCCAATTACGAACTCTGATCACGTCTTCTCTTGCTATAAAGTGTTCCGAGAAGCCGTTCCGCAAGCTGAACCGAGCAACTTACAATAGAACAAGATGCACTTTGATGGCTAACATTGATTCATTAGCCAGAGAGCAGATGTTGTATCCTCCATACTAACCAAGCCGTCGCGTCCTCCTCGGCCTTGTGAACGGTGTCAATCACTGTCACCATCCGACAGACAGATGGCTCACCTGTTTCTTGATAGTATCCTGTCAAGCGGAAGACTCGTATTCTGAGTCGCATGGCCTTCAAGACGATTGACTTACCTTCAAAACTCTTGGGGAGATCATAATGCAAAATGTACCTGGTAGCGATTGGTTATACAGCATACATTGCGCAGTTTGCATGTACTTACCGAACATCAGCCTTGTCGATCCCCATTCCAAACGCTATAGTAGCGCAAACCTGTGTCACGGCCAATGAACACGGCAGAACCGATGTAACTTGTAAAAGGAATCTCACAACGTCAATGCCACCTTGCCCTGAACCACCCCGTTCCCACTCGGCTAGTGTCCTGTCGAGGACAATAGAACTAGATGCAGAATGAGTCAGCGATTCTCTAGTCAGAATACGATGCAACCTACCCTATACCTCGATGATATGGGCGCGCATTGAGCCCTTTGCCTCGGAGATAATGAGCAAGATTGTCACACGTCGCACGAGTGCGACAGTAGATGATGCCAGAAGAGGGACGTCCTCGTCTATGATGCAAATTGCTAATGTAATCAAATATGTCCACCATATGTGCAGCTGGATCTGCAGACGACAGGTAGCGGACCTTTTCATGAAGATAGTCAGTATGCTACTGCATATGGTCATGAATATATACTTCATAGAAGAGATTCGCTCTGTTGAACGGATGGACGACTTTGAAAAGGCGTTCCCGGGGCATGTGCAAGCTTCTAACAATGTCTTCTTGCACGCTGGCCAGTTGATGTTTGTGAGCGCGACGAGAGATAGGTGAATCGCCAGAATACTGACACAGGGGTTGCTGTAGCCGTCAAGGCCATAATGGGGATATAAGGAAATCTATCTCGGAACGACCCAAGACGTCGGTACTCTTCACGAAAATCATGCCCCCATTCCTATCATGAAATGTCTCACGATAGTCTCAAATATCATTTCTTGCGCACACACCGATATACAATGAGCCTGGAATATTAGTTTTAAGTGCATAAAAATCTGAAATATGAGAGGATGACTACCTCATCCACAACGAGCCGGTTGAGTTGAGCCCGCTCATCGAGTCTGCCGAGAAGCTTATTGAACTCGGGGGTACAAAATTTCTCTGGGCTGACTAAATGCTAATTCTGAGCATCGCTGAGCGCATACATGGATGATGTTATTTACCATAAAGAAGGCGGATCTCTGGATGGCCCGAGTTGAGGTCTTCGAGAATCTGTTGGTGCTAGTTGATCTATTTCCATCAAGCTTAACCTGCCTAAGTTACGTACATATATTCTGTCCTCATGGGAAGTCTCGGATGTGATTGCGGCCACAGAGACATAGACGCTGCGCAACTTGGCAACCTCTGAAGAAACAAGACTATGTGAGCTTACACACAACTTTAGTGAGGAATAACCCACGATTCTTCATCAGCGCTAACATTTATGGACAAGGGAGATCAGGTAGTGAAATGCGATTGTGTCGGCATTTGCATACCAAGAAGTGGAGAGACTACCACTGTAACGCCATGCTAAGCACTTGTCAGCAGCCTAGCGGGCATCGTAATGAGGTGGGCATACTCGAGCAGCAAGTGCAGGTACCTGGAAGCACAGACTCTACAATGCCGATCTAGATTAAGTGGACAGTGCTACACAGATGGGCTACACCACCTTTCCCATTCCCGTTGGTGCTAGGACAAAAACATCGAGGCCTGCGAATTTAAGCAAGAGAACATCGTAAGATCCAGGCTTATTTTAATGTCATATATAGGTTCATACCTTGTACCGCAGCCTCTACAACCTCCTTCTGTTTCCCTTTATACTCTGTGTGACCAAATGCTAGCGATAAGGTTAACGCCCGAGGCAACATATGTGTCCAGCTACAAAACACACTTGTGGTGAGAATCCTAAGATAAAAAGACAGAAATCAGCTGGAGATATGGAGGAACCCGTTGCCACACACTTCCAGCAGGCCTTGGAAATGCTAGTGTTCTTGATGAATATTGTATCGAGTGATTCAGGCCCCGAGTGTGAACTTGAAGAGGGCAATGACGTATCCACATCTCGTAGTGGTGAAGATGTATCTGGCATCTCCCAAAGCTCGTTTCTGTAAGCGACAAGCTGGGATGACGCGTGTAGCTCATCGCAAGAAGGTATAACGGCGGCGGTGGCGAACGCGTCGACCACGTGAGCAACACGGTCACGGGCAGGAGTGGTCCCGGGCGGCACTTAACACTTTTCAAGACATTCATTGGTCAGACATTCGGCCGGCATAAACCTAAGTCTTCCCAGTTGGAACCCTGAACGGTCCTGTTGGCAGATGGACATCGTGTGTTGTTGCGAACTTATGTTGGCTCTCGGCACCACAATGGCAAATGCGTTGACAGATGTGAACACTCCGGGGCCAGTCAGTGCTGGCACTGATCTACTTGAGAGGGCCGTAGTAGTTCCGCTGGCTATCCACTAGGACTTTCCCGGGCCTGCAGGCCGACTCATTTTCTATTCTGCTACCTGCTTCATCCTCATAATTCCTCATGGAATGATACATACAGGCCTTGGGGAGTATCCGATCACATAGTGGCAAGGCGGGAGCAAGGGGACGGGACAAAGTAGTACGAGCGCGTAGAGAAAGATCACGTTGGGTCGATTGCCGCGCATTGGAAGCTCACCGGTTGCACTTTACGGCTCCACTGCTTATTCCTTACTTCCTGGATGGCGTAGAAGTTCTCACCGCAATGTGCTTTTGAGGAAGACATGTGCCCTGCGGCGAGCCCCCTCCTGCTCCTGCTCACCTCCCGCGCTGCAGTTTCGCATGTATGGCCACAGACATTGCCCTCGATAGAGCGTACTTGGCGGCAATATGGCTCGAGACACTCTTTTATGGTGCGTCATCTATATTGCAGCTTACCAAGGCGTCGGTCCTGAGGGCTCAGCAAATTTAAAATACAGGCATGAACATCGTTCTCTTCTTTTCGTGCCTTTTCGTATTGATCATTCACCGACGGACGCCAAAGGTCAACAAGATACTTGTCGGTATCGCCGTGACCATGTTCTGCTTTTCTACTTGCCACGTCTTCCTGGGCTTCTACCGTCTCATCATGGGCTTCATCGTACTTCGTGATGAACCCGGAGGTCCAGCGGCCTTCTTCTCAGACGTCTCGATTCCCGCAAATGTGGCCAAAGTCGGGATACATACCGTAAACGTGAGTTACCCCGCTCGTGTTTCAGGTAATCTTGACTCAAATGCCGATCGCAGTCGATCGTGGGTGATAGCGTAGTGGTACGTCTGGTTTCACATCTGTGTTATGAAATATATCGAACGTGTTGCTACATCTCACAGGTCTGGCGATGCTATCTCGTGTGGGGCAGGGACTGGAAGATGTGCGCGCTTCCCATCCTGCTTGTTATGGGTTCAGCTAGTGTGTCACCTCATCCAGTGCATCTGCATATGTTTGACAATTTTTGCAGTATGCGGTTTCGGTCAAACCGTCTTTTTTGCAAGAGGGCAGCAATATCACAGTGCTTTTGCGCTTCCATTGGTAATATGGAATGGTTCCCTTTTTAGTCTATCTCTCACGACAAATGTTGTTGTCACTGCACTCGTTGGGCTTCGTGCCTGGTATGCACCACTGTTCCTTGTCCCAATAGCCCCATGTCTTAATAGTTAATCAAGGTACATGCTGCGCCTGAGCGATGGAATCGCCAACTTTCGGTATTGGAGAATCATGCTAATAGTTATAGAATCTGGCATGATTTATTCCGTTGCCCTCATTTGCGAAGTTACTCTCTACTTCATGGGCCTCAACTCCTTCTACATCATATACGATCCTATAGGGCAACTTACTGTGAGTGGGGACACAAATACTGTTGACGATAATGATTACAGCTCGAATCATGCAGGGCATTGTTCCGACGATGATAATCGTTCTCGCTGGTCTCGAGATCACGACCAATGATGTCCATTCCCGCCTCACAAGGAGCCAAATTAGCAGGCCTCGATTCAATCTGGGCGCCACCACAGAAGATTCACGCACTGCACCTCTGGAAACGATGCAGTTTGCCAGCATCATATCCCTTCGCGAGCGAAAAGCTACGCTTCCGGTCACGTTCGATGACACACCCGATATGAGCGCGGTGAACTCGTCCTTGACCCTGAAGGACGAAGCACTCCATACACGATCTGTTTGAACAGTCATAGAAAGCTAAAATTCCTTGCGCATAGTATACCAGTTGTAATCTTAGCACAAGGTATTGTTGCCTATGTATTCGTAATCCGATACAAGGGACCTATTTTGTCTTCACCAGCTGTGAGCCTTGAAGGAGCTGAAGAACTTGGGGAAAAGTCGGACTAATCGTGCTTGTGCATGCCACCCTAAGTATGCTACTTAAGTACCACAACCTCGCGCGAAGTTCCAGCGCCCATGGCGGGTACTGCAATTGAATGTATAGAGCACCGCATTGAGCCAGCCTGTTTCCGCGTTTGGCGGCCGCAACATGATGTGTTACATGTTTCGATAATGTCGCATCACTCGCTGAACGTTGACGTCGACCCAGCCCGTCCGAGCTTCAACTTCGGCTTGAAGTCAACCTTCATAGGAGTCGTCTCCGACAGACAGCATTTATCATGTACCCTTTCGATGTCATCTCAGCATGGTCCCATCGCCAGCCTGCTGTCGCTCTTGGATTGGCGTTGCTGATTGTGAAAATCATCAGATCCATCTCCCGCATGTACACTCTAGGCGATTTGCCAGGTCCTCGTCCACAGAGCTGGTTGTTCGGTCACGAGATGGAAATACAGACCTCTCCGGCAGGCAAGTTACACAACCAATGGGCGGAGACGTACGGTCCTACTTATAAGCTCAAGGGACCTCTGGGAGTAAGCTTGTAGTTGAGTCCGTTTCGACACAGTACTCTTATCCACATCGACGCGCAGACATCGTATCTAATTACCGGTGATCCGAAGGCTGCAAGCCATGTCCTGCACTCTGACAACTATGTCAGGCCTGGAGACGACACTATTAGTCTCGAACAGTTCGTAAGTTCGAAGTGGGATGTGTGACCGTAGCAGGCTCATGTTTGAATAGTTTGGGAAAGGGCTCTTCAGCGCTGAAGGCAAGAGACTTTGGCCATCTGGGATGCAGATGGCACGCGACTCATCTTGTGTTGTACACGTATAGGTGATGAGCACCGGAAGCAGCGAGCCATTGTAAACCCGGCATTTACGTTCGTGACTGCTCTTTAACAGGCATGTGGTTGCGCTGACTCTTCTCCAACAGTCCTGCTACTGTCCGCGAAGTGTCCCATGTAATTTTTGATCTGGCTCGGAACGTAAGTCGCCTGCCATCACCGAATTTACACATATACTCAGAACACGATAACTCAGTTGACGGGCTCATTTGTGGATGAGCTTGAACGGGAAGAGAACAAGTCCGGGAAGATCTTCGAGTTGACTTCCAGGATTCCTCGCTTAACGTGTGTATTTCGAACACTCATTCACACACACATGGTCAGATTTGACCGCCCCCCATACAGGCTCGACGCGATCAGCATGACTACTTTTGCGTACGACGTTGGAAATTCTGATCAATCTATTCCGAATCTTATTGCCAAGATATCGGATGTCCCAGAGACGACCGGCACACTCATCGCCATGTCGCTCATCACCTTGTTTCCCAGCCTGTTATATCTCCCAAACCCAATGAAGCAGTGGACAACCATGCTCAGGACAGAACTCGGCAAGATAGCGGACATTGTGTGGACGCAAAACGTTGAGGAACGTGGGCTAGGCATGCATTCGAAGCTTCTGGACTCCATGAGTATGTCGTTTCAGACCTTATCAGCTGCCAATTTATTCACGTATGCTATCCGATAGATGATAGTTATAAGCGCACAGGAGAGCCATTGGACAGAGAACAAGCTATTGCCACGGTATGTCGCAATTATTGTTCGAATTCTGATACCACTTGACATTCAATTGGTAGATCATTGGGGTAATTTTTGCTGGTTATGAGACTACTGCGAATGTCATAATTGTGAGAATATGCTGTAATCCTCTATTACCGTGACGGTGTAGTCATGCGTTTTCTTGTAGGAGACCCTCTACGAACTATCACGCAGTCCAAATATGCAGACCCAGTTGCGCAACGAAATCGAGGCGTTCTGTGAGAGAACGGGACGCGAGCCCACATGCGACGATCTCGTGAACGCAACCCAGCTGCCTTTCCTTGATGCTGTCGTCCGTGAATCGTTGCGAACTAAGGCTGTCTTAACCACAATTGCCCGCGAGGTACGTGTCACTGTTCCTCGCGTTTATGCGTGGCTATGAGAATGTACCTAATCTGCGCTGGCAGGCTGTCAAAGAAGATGTTCTTGCGCTTCAGTTCCCTATCCCAGGCACTAGCCGGACTCAAATCGCCGTGAAGCCTGGGCAGATTGTCCTCGTGCCTGTGCGCGACGGGATCAACGTTGACGCGCGCATATGGGGCCCAGATGCTGCGATTTTCAGACCAGAGCGATGGTTGGAACCGGGTGGCCTACCGGAGACAGTGAAAGATATACATGCTCCGGGCCATTTTCTGACTTTCGGCGATGGGTACGTGAACGGTCTATACTCTGGTGTACAGCATGTTCGAGACACTGACATCGCATCTTACAGGGCGAAGACCTGCCTTGGTCGTCACTTCGGTAAGACATTTGAACTTACACGAGTCAGCTGGCAGGCATGCTGATGAAGGGATCCTTATAGCTGTAGCAGAGATCAAGGTCAATCTTAGCAACTCAATTCATTTTGCGCTTCACTTAACGGACACACAGATTGTCCTGACCGCACTCATCCGAGATCTAATATTTGAACCAGACGATCAGCAATATATGTTTTACAGGACTGGTGGAAATACGATAAAGCCCAAGATTATAGGACGCGAACACGAGGGGCCGCAGTTGTATCTTCATATACGGAAAGTTCATGATTATTAAGGGCCGTTGCTCCTACAATCAACACGAGGATTACATTTTATCATAGTATCAGGTTTCACTGCGCGCGTATATTTTGGGGCTCAAAGTTCGTACTCTATTGACGGCGTTAATGAATGGGGGCTCGAGCATGTGGAGATATGATCTTCTTGAAGCTAGGTGATGTTCTGGTCTGAGTGTGTTGTGTATTCTAACCGGTTCGCCTCTGTCTTTCATAATCCCAAGATTTGCGAAGGACCGAACATCTTGCAGCCTGCATCAGTGTTCCTGTCGTTCGATGTACGTCAGATGCTCTCCCATGCGCGCGCCTGTTCTTCAGGGCTATTTAGGGACCCATCAACCGCGCGCTACGTGTTTGGGCTAATACGTACGTATTCACAATTCGCCCGAAAGCTTCTTTCACCTTCCCATACTTTGATCTATTGGATTCAAACCTCGGATGGCCGCCCCAATTTTGTTTCCAGGCCAAATCTCGCGACAGTCTCATGATTAAATGCGATCCGAATTCCATATTGTCGTGAGATACACTCAGATCTTGTCGAATGTATTCGCACACCGCGCGTGCGGGCTGTTCCGGACAAAGACCTGCATCTCGATTGACCTAGTTACTGGGCGAACGATAGGGCACCTGGACCAGTGCGTCTGTCCATTGGGTCTGTCGTCATTCTGGCGCCCCCTCGTAGCGCCTCAGCCAGCGCGAGCTGCCCCGCTAATACTTCCGGGCTAGAGAACCGCGATGAGCAAGACGCCACACTGACGCTAGACAGAAATTTTAATCCGGATATTGGCATGTAAATCGGAGACCGACCGGCGAAATTCAGGCAGGACCGTATGCCGCTAGCATAGCCCATTTCGTGAGTATCGCAGGCGTCATGAGGGGGCCTTTCCGTCATCCACAAGGTCGCAATGGGCAATGTATGACACGTTGCAGTATAGTACGAGGGCGGCTGGTTACCAGGAGGTCGATATTCCGGCATGGGACATCCAAACGCCCACAAATGTGGACGAGACACGTCACAATGTTATCATGAGGGCGTGAGGTTATGTCAAGGTAACGTACGTTTCTCGAGTACAGCCTTGCACGGTACGAGCTCAATAAAGCGGCAGCAGCACCGTTCTGTCAACGCTGCCAGTTTCAACTTGCATTGTTTCAGCGCGGTGGGCTGTTGGCATCAGGGAATGGACATCCCAAATATCGCCACCGTTGCGCCCTACGATGGAGGGGCAGGTTTTAATTATGGAGATAACAAAGGCGGGATAGACGACCGGACCGCGGACGTACCATACCCGCTGAGCGATAACACTCCGGTAGGTTGGTCATTGGATCATTAAACTAGCCGCGCTCTTTCGGATTCAAGTTCGAGACGTGTCCAAAGGAGAACAGAAAAGATGACATCGGATAACCATGAGGGAGGCTCACGACGTCAAATTTGACCGCGTGGTGAAACCTGAATAGTCGTCTATCTGGATGTCAACGTCCATCGCAGCATGCGGTCGAACGGTGAGACTAGACCGTCTATCGAGCCTTATAGAATCAGCGAAAACGGCTAACGTGGCCTTAGAAGGCGACGGACCTGGCCGTCCAAGAAAATCAACTTACTACACTTGTCGTAAACACGAGGCCGTATATCACCTCATGACCGTACCCGGGCGTTATGTCTCGTCATATCCAAACCTATCCACCATAGCGGGAAGGGCTGGCGCGTGACGTTGAGAATAATCCACACAAGGAACCCGCAATCGGAGGACTGTTGCACAAGTGAACGATCCATTACACCATATGATACAGCGCTATCCAAAGACAAAAGCGACGAGGGTATATTCAACGTGTTTCAGGTCGTAAAGATTTTCATAATATGAGGCAGAGAGACAGCGGACAGCAGGATGCGAGACACAACAATCCAGGCAGCTGAGCCTGGAGCACACGCAAATGGGTCAAGAGCAGAGAAATAGGAAACTCGTAGCAACACAACCTGGGCCCCAAATTGGACAAACTCGAGCGGAATGTTTTCAAAGTGAATTCATGGACCGCGCAGACGACGTCAACCTCGCGTAGAAGCGGCCGCCTTGGATGAAGATGTAGATTCCCGTAGGATGACCATTAGGCCATCAGAGTGCGCCGAGAAGATTGCATCGACCAAAATCTCCTGGTACACGCGCGCGCGCCCCCTATGGTTTGTAGGGCTGTGCGATGATCTATGCGC
>NW_012133470.1:7846-14869 GCF_000313525.1 Fibroporia radiculosa | reverse complement strand
ATGGTCACGGCTGCCCGCGTGTGAATCGCGAGCCGCTCCAGACGCGCCGTGACGTTGACGGGCTGGCACAGGATCGGGTTGGCGTGCACTGCGAACTAGTCAGAAACGCGGTCGGAGAAAATGGGACTTGACGAACCTCGAGTCTCTCCCTTCGATGCATATGCCGAATTTTCCGAAACCGAACCCACCGTCGCTCGGCTGCCCGCGCTCGTTCACACCCCAGCCTTTGATAACGTCAATCCAACTCCTTACGGTATCCTCGTCCTTGGGCATGACGAAATCGAAGAACGACCTGCCCATAACTCGGGGAGTAGAGAGCAGACTATCGTTCGAGCAGTAAAGGATGGGGCAGGTGAGGGAAAACCGGTCGAGAATGAGGGCAGTGCGGATGGATTGTTCAGGAAGAGGCGCAAAGTGTTTTGGACCCTCTTCCAACTCGGGTGAAGAAGACCTAGACGAGCCTGGAGTACCACCATTGCGGATAGGGCTCGGGACTCGACATGGGGGCATGGGATTCGGATCGTTCCATCGCTGTGCGGATAAATGGTCATTAGGTCGCTTGCGGCCCGATACGATCCTACGAGACTTACCCTTAACTCAAAATCTTTGGCGTATGGCGTGATGATCCTTACTTCTTGTGCGGTGGAAGCGTTGTGCATAGCCTTCGGGCCTGGAGACGCGAAGGAGACACTGCCAACAAGCACATTCTGCGCAACGGTACGAGACTGGAAAATAGTTCCTGGGAAGTTAACGGCGAGAATCAATCGGAGGCGGAACCAACACGCACAATGGCGCAAAGGATGTAGCCCTTGCATGGGTCCTTGTGCTTCATGCGCAGGTACGCGAGAACAGCGGCTCTGTCCTGAGTGATAGTCGAGTAATGCATTGCCTTGACTTGAACAAACTCGTCAGGGTGGACAAGGTCCAGAGACGGCGTGCCGACCAGTTCATGGGGCTCAAAACCTAGACGAACGGGATGCGATTAACCCTTCCGGTTTCTGGCGAGTAGTGTACGTACCGAGGAGGTCATAGACGGATTCTGAGAGGTATAGCCATCGGGCCTGCGGGGAGGCAAGTCAGCCAGCTGTTTCGGCCGGGCGTCAAAGAGTAAGCGCGCTGACATTTTCTGTGAAATCGACAATGCCAACTGTGTTCGGTCAGTGAACGGGTCTGGGGAATGGCAACGATGAAAGAGACGCACTGAAAGAGACGCAGGGCGTGTTTGTATCCATAGCGCTAGGAGGATGGGCGGGACTAGCGAGGGGGTGGTGGTGGTGGTGGTGGAAAAGAAGGAAGGAGGACGGGCGGTAGAGATAAGTCACGACAATTCTAGAAGCACAAGGGAATGTTCCGTACTAGGCAGGCAGTCGTGTACAGAATGACTCGGAGAACGCGCACTGTCTGTAAGGGCGAGGAGAGATGTCGGATCAGGCCTAGAGAGAGCGGCACCGGTCTGGCTCAGAACAAGGGCGGAGAAAAAGGAAAGAAAAGGAGAGAGGTAAAATTTGTGCAGTTGCTGAGCGATTAGAGGAGTAGAGGGGGCACCGGAGCGTTCTAACCGGCCGCAAGGCGAATTGCACGGACGTAAAGTTGACGGGGTGTGGAGAGGCAGGAGAGAGGAGGTCCGAGTAAACGAGCCGCCGTGGAATTTTTATGAGAGACGGAGGGGACGTCTGGGAAGCTGGCGCTGGGCAGGTAGAGATGCGGAGGGATGAGAGAGGGAGCGGGGTCAGTCCGAGTCGAAGCAGGAATGAGCCTAGCGGAGACCGAGCGGAGACCCAGTGGTGCGGGACGAGCGAAACGCCCAAGATTCAGTGCACCGTCTGCATCTTCCCACGCCCGCCCCTCCGGACACACAGCCGAGATTTCCTCCGCCGCAGATTCCTGCCAGTGCCAGTGTGCAGCCTGCTCGCTTGCTCTCCCTCCGACGCAGGAACGCTCGCACAACGTCCGAGTCTGCCCCCACGCCTGGCACACAATGTGGTCGACTGCACGCGAAATCGCAGCCGGGGACGTCGTGATCATCTGGCTGGTAAATGCATTCCCTTCTTCCTCCACAACGACCGTCCCCCGTGCTCACGCTTCCCTTCTCAGACAAGAGACCTCATTCAGCCCTTGTTAATCACCCCCGGAAAAGAGCTCAACAGCAGATTCGGCGTATACCGCCACGCAGACCTCGTCGGCGTCCCATATGGCTCCAAAATAGGCTCGCGCAACGGCAAGGGCTTCATCCACGTCCTCAGACCCACCCCAGAGCTCTGGACGCTCGCCCTCCCCCACCGTACGCAGATCCTCTATCTCGCAGATATCGCTTTCGTCTGTTCATGGCTCAACATCAAGCCTGGCAGCCGCGTCATCGAAGCTGGTAAGTTTGTTCTTCCACGATTGACAGTGTGATCCGCGCCCACTCAGCAAGCCATCGCAAATCCCTTGATTTGCTCGACGATTCATCGCCCTGTGGTGCGTTCATTGCTCCGATGCAGCGGTGCACGATCGCTCTCGGGACTCTGCATCGTCTTGCAGTGCTGCGGATGCGGAAAGTCGCAAGTTGGTCAGACGAGTCTTGTGCGCTCGCGCAGAATCTTTGCCTTGTTTTTCCAGTTGCGTCAGCTGACTGTCCGGCTCATATATGCGTCGTTTCTGTCATCAGGCACTGGCTCTGGCTCGTTTTCGCATTCCGTGGCTCGCGCAATTGGGTCTAGTGGTCACCTCTGGTCATATGAATTTCATGAAGCGCGCGCAAACAAGGCCAGGTACATCTCTCTTCAGTCGCCCAGATTAGGCCAGATTCCGTTGTTGTAATCGCTTGCCGCGAGCAGGATGAATGGACGACCATCGTACCACCTCGCTACAACAGTCGCTTCTTGTGACTACTGGAGCCACCGTTGTCAGGAGCTACTGACACGTTTCTCGCAGGGAAGAGTTCACTCGCCATGGCATGGACCCCATTGTCACGCTCACCCACCGGAACGTGTGCAAAGACGGCTTCACAGTTGTTGACACGGTTGACTCGGGTGCGTTTCACATTCGGTCCCGAATCGCTGTTCCAAGATCTGAGCATGATCGCCCCCGCTGCAGTTTTCCTTGACTTGCCTGCCCCGTGGGACGCTGTGGAACACGCCAAGAGGGCCCTAAGAGTGCGCACTATTGTTTCCTCCAGACCTTTGTATTATGAGATTGATTGCGCCCACAGAAAGACCGCATAACGCGGATCTGCTGCTTCAGTCCGTGTATGGAGCAAGTACTCAGGACGGTTAGTGCGTTGAACGACGCCGGTTTCACGGGTGCGTGTGCCTCAGACTCCGATTTGGGCGTTCGCCGCCACTACGTCATGACTCATCAACGAGTTTTTTTTTTCTTTTTCTTTTTTCAGACATCACTATGTACGAAACGCTGTCTCGTCCACACCAAGTCGACCTCGCGCCCGCTCTACTGCCGATAAGCGAGGTCGGTGAAAGGTTGAAGAGGGCGGAGCAGCGCAGAGAGGAGAAACGATTACGGCAAATTGCCAATGCGCGTGCCGCCGCGGGGAAGCGGAAGCGGACTGGCGAAGGGGAGGATAATGACGCGGACGCGGCGGGGATCGCGGGAAAAAGACATAAGATGGGCGGCGACGGAGATCTCAAAGGCAGCGAGCCTGAACAAGCGCCCGCCACGTTTGACTCCGATCCTGCGCCGGCAAAATCGGAGGAATTGCCGTCTGTTTCGGCGTCTCCTCCTGGCGCTGTCGCATCATCGCCGGCGGCGGACAAGATTGGCCTCTCGAAAGCGTTCCCTGAAGTGCGAGGGCACACATCATACCTCACCTTCGCTTGCCTGCTGCCACTGTCCTTGAGCGCTGCGGCCGCTCTGGAGCCAAATACAGACGCTTCCGACGTGGAGCCACCTTTCCAGGCAAGTGTCCACTCCAGCCTTCACATTTTATGCTTGTGGATGTTAACAATGATTAGGAAAATAAGGATAATACTACTGGTCTAACTGCTGTGTAAGTAGAAAATATATATACTATCGCTGTTTATCCCGCGATGGCTTTCCTATATGCCTTCTCCCTCTCTTGTTCCTCTTGGATTTGACTGGCGCTCTTTGCTCTGCGCGTTCTGAGAACTCGGGTACTTGCAGGAACCACAGCCGGAGCCTTTCTAGCGCGTTTAATTGTGGACGGCGAATGAGAACGGCCATTCTCGCCCTCCGATGCTGGGTCGGAGCTTTCATCGTCTTCTCTGGCACGCTTCTTTCCCCTGGCATCGGGGTTCGGCGTTTGTTTGGCCATCTTGACTTTCCTACCCCGAGCCGTCGTGCTCTTTGACGTCGTCTGCGCGCCAGCTTTTGATCGTCGTAATTGTAGACCTGGGGCGGCGTCTGGTGCTGACAACGTCATCCGAGCATTTTGAGACAAATGTTCCCCGGGCCGATCCTCGTGTTGTCTTATAGCCTCTTCAGCAAGTTCGAACATGGTCTTCGGCACACGCTGTGACTGGCTGTCGAGCTGTTCAGACAAAGAGGGTGGTATCACCTCTTCCATATCATTGTCTTCGTCAGTTCCGTCGCCGATTTCTTTCAGATCATTCATCACAATGCTATACACGGTGTTTTGTGCCACTTCAGTCTCAGGATCTTCGTCTTTCTGTTGTCTTTGAGATTTTAATGATACAGTGGTAGAAGGCTGAGGAGCCTCGTGAACAGTTCGCGGCAACGTGTATCGCTGGACGACAGCATCTGCGCCAGTGAGAAACCCGCCTTGTCCCTGAATATCCTAATTCACACAAAAAACATCGGTCTTGCGGATGATTGCAACAAGAGAGGGCCATACCTCTTCCGCGTCATCCATGGGTCGGTTAGCAAGCTGATCAGAGCCGGCATACTGTTCCTGCAGACGTTGTCGAATCCGAAGACCGTGCACCAGCCTTGTCCAGCGTTTGAGCACTTGTTCTTGTTGTTTGGCACGTCTCTTCTCTTCGGCATCATGTTCCGCTTCCCAGTACGCCTATGGTTGGCACAGCGGTCCCAGCGTTGTCATCAGAATTGCGGGGCATCAGTCAGATAACCTCGCTAGTTCATCAGCTGCTTGAACTTACCTCAAGCAGGACATCCTCGTTCTCTGCTGCGACGACTATGCCTGTGATGACAGGGAACGCTCTCCGCTTTTTGAACTCAAAACCTGTCTGGGTGGGATTGATTACATCGCATGCCCATTCGGCCAGAAATCGGAAAACACGTACCACCGCTTCCGCGTAGTCGAACCCTAGCTGTCTGGCAACTTTCGCCGTACCTTTATCTGCAATAGGAAGACGTGATTGGAACCGCTGATCTGGCGTCGCAAATGAAGGTACTTACATGGAACGTGTACCGCCCCCGCAGGCAGCATGGTAGGCACATACAAGTCGATATTCCCAAAGTCGTTTTTCGGAACCTTGCCCTGCACTCATGCCTTAGGAGGTCAGGAGACGTAGAAGTGCTGCGAGGCTCTCACATTGACGACTGGATCGGGCGTGTAGAGTACCGTTTGGCTCTCCGCATACATGCCCTGCATGACACCGTCTTGACTAGCGAAGCCCTCGCTCCCGGGCTGATCCTCGCGGGACTTGCCTTCGGCCAGCGCCATCTCGATGGCTCGTTGCTTGTTGACGGTCATGGCGCGCTGCTTGACCCACTTCATGGGCTGAGCACCTTCCCGGACTGTACGACCCTGCCGCATCCAGTTCTCGGCAGTTTTTAAGGCAACTACGGACGAGCGCGGATAGACGGCTTCCCCACGGAACTTGCCCAGTTCCACAAGCGGGTGAATGACTTGGTCGCGCTTCAGGTGCCGTTCAAGCACATATCTGATAGAATACAGCCGCAAGTCAGACTGGGAGACGCCATGGGTGGCACAATTCAAGCGCTCACAGGGGATGATCCTTGAAGCCCGCCATGGTGGTGGGCATGGCTTCAGTGAGCTGATTAATCTGCAGCTCGTCGTCTTCCAGATCATCACGATTCTGCGGCGGAGATGCACGGTCACTCGAAGGTTCTGAATGCGGAGAAGGGGAGGGGGTTGTTAGGAAAAAGCCACGTACCAATCTGTAAGGACGTTTCACCAAATTCAGGATTCTCTCCCACCACTCCTTCCTGCCTTTGCCTCCCTGCTGCACCTTTGCGACCTTTGCGCCATACTCCCTGGCGTATCGGGGGGTGACGTCCCTCGCAAAGCCGTCCTCCTCAAAAGCAAGGACATATACCATACGGTTCTCGACTCTGTACAGTCGCGGATCTGTCTGCTTTGCGGAAATATGGGGCGTAGGATCAAACGCCTTGCGCTTGTTGATTATGCAACGGATCGGGTCGATCGGGAGCCAGCGCGCATCTGCGCGGGAGAAGACCTCTGTCCAAAAGACGGGCGGCGTCGTGGCTGGATCCGGGGTGCGCTCGCCTACACCAAGAAAGACTCGTCAGCCACGCTCAGACCGCCGCGAGGAGAGCAGCAATCACACACGTCGCTGGGGCTTGTCGGCAGAGCCAGAACCAAGCTTGCGTCCTCTCGACTTTCTGAGCTTGATGACGGGAGGAGCCTTCTGCTTGCCTTTGGCACTTACGGCAGGAGTCTGGCCGTCAAGTCGCTGGCCTTCTCCCGAGAATGTGCCATTGGTCTTGCCCCCATCAGACAACGGAGCAGCAGCAGCGCTCTGCGGGGCAGATATCTCGACTTTCTCCATCTCCTCGTCGTCTTCGTCGCTCGGATCGACAGCCTTGCCCTTGCCCTTGCCGCCCTTCTTCTTCGCCGGCGCCTTCGGCTTCCCGACGCTCGCTTGCCACGGGACGCTCTGCAGGCTGACCATCAGCCGCGCGGGGATGCCCAGGGCTCTGCACAGCGCCGTGAACAGCTGCGCACTCGTGTCCCGCGTGCCGCGCATCATCAGCGCATGCTTCATCAGGCTCTTCGCGCTCTTGACGATCTCGCCCGCATCCTCATCGTCGCTCTCCCGCGCACGCGCCTTGCCCTTCGGGTCCGCAGCCATCTCCCTCTGCACGTCCGCGAACACGCGG
>NW_012133470.1:1431-7619 GCF_000313525.1 Fibroporia radiculosa | reverse complement strand
CCGCCGCCTCGAACATGCGGCCGCGTTGCGCTGCCTCGGGTACGCGCGCCTTGGTGATGGTGGCCAGCGCGTTCTGCAGGTGGATCGGGGTGAGCGACATGAGACGGGCCTAGACGAGCGCGTGAGCATGCGTGGCACGGAGAGCAGAGAACGCGCGACGGACGTGGAGCAGCGCGTCGTTGAGCCATTTGTTCCGGATGCGGGCATTCGCGAGGAGGCAGACGGTATGCACCTGGTGGCATGTCAGTCGCGCCAGGCGTTCGGCGTACAACTGCTCCGCGCGGGGGTTTGGCCTATGCGGGCTCATCAGGACTGGACATAGAGCGGGACAGGCGATGACTCACTTTGCCTGGCTGCTCTTCTTCCCCTTCCGCTGCGTCTGGATGGTGATCTCTATGTGCGGCTTCTCCGAAGGGCCCTCCTGCACGTCCTCATTCGCAGGTTCAGCCTCTACCGCCTTGGGTTGCTGCTCGTATTGTGGGACCGCAACCTCCTCCCAGTCGAAATCATCCTCGCTGTCGTCGTCAACGACGGAGTTGTTCTCTGTACTTGTCAGCATGCCTGATTATCCGACAGATACGAATGATTATGTTCTATTGCTGTGCTAGTAGAGTTGGGAGTTGCTGACAGTGGCTGACAAAGTAGGTAGCTGGCAGTATTCAAAGACTTGCTCTAACCAAGCGATGCAGCTCGACACAGTCCACGCGTTCAATGGTCGACTCGGGGGAAAGGCGAGACGTACTCCCCAAGTCGGTTGCGCACACTCAACGCACACTGTGGGAGTCAAAACGATCTCCGGATCCGAGACCAAACCCGTTTGGAGCGCGTTACCAATTACGGCAGATGAGTCGCGCACGTCACGTTTCACGTGACAAAGTGACAATCTCCAGAGTCCGGGCCGCCGGACGGCATATCTCCGGCCCGCTACAATTTTGCTAATATTCACGTGATATGCGGCTAAGGATATGATGAAATCAGCGTTTATATATAGCAACGTGGTCGAAAGAATCCGCTGTTTGCTAACTTTGCTCTCAGGTTGGAGAGGCTCTGCCCTGCTTGAAAACCGGATGCATGGTGTCATTCGAAGGTGTAGCCGGCCGTGGTGTATTCAACATAGGGGTGTCCGATTCAGTCTCGTGCCTGCTTATCGCCTTGCGCAATGCGCAAAGTCCATTGTTTGCGGTAATTCAAAGTCGCCCTGAACCAGCAGCGGGAGTCCAGGACAGGCCTCCGATAGTCTTGTATGTATCTCATCATCTGCAAATCGAACGCAAAGTGACTACGGCTGATCGCCACGGTATGTAGTGACGCACGCTGATTAATTGAGCATACCCTTTTGAATAAAAATCGACCGTACGCGCGCACCGATACCTCAGACGTGTCGCTGGCTTACGCCTCTGGGTGAGGAATTCATCCTGGAGGTGTCAGAGTCAAGCCTTTCAAGCCCCATGATCCGTGCTCGGGATGGTTGAGGTGCCGAAGACGAGTCTAATCTTCCGTCTTTGTTTCAGATTCGCCTTTGTATACTCTTTCAGATACACCTGCTATGTAAATTCATAACCTTGACCCTTCGTTGTTCGTTTCCGCAAATATTCTGCAAGACATGAGAACATACGACCAGCGCCGTGGTGATCTTCTGGACCCTGTTCTCGTCGCGTTCGTGCAGAGGAAGACGGTTCCAGTGCGTTATCTTCCAAGTTCATTAGGCGCTAGGGATTCCTAACTATGAGCGCACGACGTAGATCTATCGTATCCCGACCGTAGGTGAGTTGTCGGCACCTCATCTCTCCTATTGGAGTGCCGTTAAGTTCCCCCTCCATGCAAAGGATATCCTCCAGGAGGGATATAGCAAGGTATGAGTATGCCCGACGAGATGGCGTCGTTCTTGAACGCTCCCAAGATAGTGAGACACCACATATGTGCGTATGAGGAGCCGTATTGTGTCGGATGCCCGAAGTTGGTCCAAATGCAGTATACCACTGTTCCCGAAGCGCACGTGTATCACACCCACATCATAGCGAGTCTAAAACCAACTCACGAGGAATATCCTATCTCTCATGCCTTCTGTGATCGAAGAGGTCACGACCACGCTTGAGGAGTTTGTGCCGACGAAAAGCGATGGTAGGCCTCCTTCGAACGACTTTCGAGGATGTCTACTTAATCACCGATAGGATGGGTCGCCGCTGACAGAGAGCGTAGACGTTCGGTGAGAACTGCCTTTTGGTGGAGCGGTCGCGCGCGGCGGCTCCCGGCAGGGTTCAGCAGGGTGGTAGTGCTTTGCGCGACTGACTCAATCATATGAAGTTGTGTACTGTCAGGTCGGGATCCCGAATGCCTTGAGATATTGGACACGCATATAGACGGCGTCATAAGGGCTGTTGGATACCTTTCATTTTCCCTGGATTCCTGAAACCGTAAGTTCTTTTTAGCGTTGAAGAAGCTGGCCATACTTGATAACCCACTGGTTCGTGCTACACGCTTCGGTATCGTGCCCGGTCTCAATACATTGTCAGAATGACCTGCTCATGTAGATGCTCGATGAGATGAAGAACCTCAACCACCGAGACCCGATTGACTTCTTAGTGCAATGCACATTGGCGTCGGATGCCGTAGCGCTTCATACTTTGGTCTGTTTTTGCAACTTGGTCTAGTCAATGGCCCACGCTCTGTACGAGTCGGCTGCCCACCCGAGTGCACCTAGCCTCTGCATGAGGAATTCGAGACAGCTATCGAGCAGGAAGGTTGGACGAAGGCAGCGATGTGCGAGATGAGGACAGCCGATAGCTTCTTGAAAGAGTCAGCGAGAGTGGATGGCCTCGGCATGTGTGCGTGGTTGTTATCCTCCGTTCCTTTCGATCAGCGAAATACTGATAGGCTTGTGACTAGTTTCTCCTCCGCGCAAGGCGTTGACGGATCTCACGTTGTCCAACGACACATTGACCCCCATGGGCAACCTTTTCACTGCCGCGGCGACGGCTACGCATCTGCACGGCGAGTTCTATGACAGGCCCGAAGCTTTTGAACATTTCCGCTTCTCGGACGAGCGGGCAGAGGAGAGCGAGAAGAACAGGCATCATCTTGTTACTCCTTCAGCGGAGTGTCCGAATCTTAGCCATGGAAAACACGCCTGGTGAGCATCGGGCGGCGTTCTTATATCAGCACCAGCATGGATCCCTTCTTATTCTCCGCATGTCGAACAGCCCTTGTCGATTCTTTGCCGCGAACGAGCCAAAGGTGATATTGGCGAACGTCGTGCTCTCTGACGACATCAAGTTCGCAGACAAAGCGCGGCCAAAGAACGAGTCTTGAGAACCATGATCTCGTCGAGGAAGAATACAAATATCATGCTTAGGCTACGACGAGATGCTCCTGTAGTGCTACTCACAGACTGCCCCAATTCATACTACTTGCCGTGTTTTGCCAGCGTTGGACACGCTGCAGATTACGGGCCCGCGTAGCATCGCAGTGCAAAATATACGCTGATAGACGAATCGCCCTGTCGCAAGAGAGCGAAAAATACTAGGCCACTGGACGTTCTCAAGTTGTATGGCAAAATGCGACCCCGATCATGCGCAATCGACTCGGTCGCATTTTGCCGTTGACTCGGTCGCGTATGTCACATTCCACATGACCCAGTGACAAAAATTTCTACGCACTCCAAAAGGATTGACTAAGAAAATTGATTGAGGTATCGTAAAAATTGCATGCATCGTAAGAACAGGTCTAAATAAACTAAACTACAACTGTCTGGCAGTGAAACGACGATAACGAGGAGCGAAAACAGGAACGTAGAGGGGAAAGATCATAGCGAGGTACTAGGGCTACAACATATAGAGCGCATGGGCTGCGACCAGCGCGCCTCACGCGAGGATTGAGAACCGGAGCTTCGTCTCGCCAGCGATCTGAACGGGCTCGCAGCGCACCTTCTCCATGTTCTCCACGATAAAGTGCGCGCCGCAGTCCGCGATCTTTTCGCGCTCGTGCGACGTGCACACCGCGATGACCGTTGCGCCCGACGCGACACCTGCGCGGATGCCGGACGGCGAGTCCTCAAAGACGACGCACTTCGTCGCGTCGAACCCGAGGCACTTGGCTGCGAGCAGGAACGGGTCGGGTGCGGGCTTGCCGGCCTTGAGGCGCTTGTCGTCCGCGGTGATCGTAACGGGCGGCGGGGTGATGCCGACACGGGTCATGCAGCCGTATGCTGGATGATATGAGCGTGGTCAGCTAGGGACCAGAGGTAGCAGCTGAAGGAAACGTACCGTATGTTTTTGCGCCAGACGTCGCAACGGCGTAGTGTCCCTCAGGGATGGACGAAATCATCTTTTTCACGCCGGGGAGGATGCGGACGGAGCGGTCGACGGCGATCGCCTCCCGTTGCCAGGCCTCAAGGACGTGCAGCTTGTCCTCCTTGCTCACGTCGACGGCGCTCTCCTCGTCTTCCTCGACGGTCGAGTCTACGATGCGTGCGCGGTCTACGCCGGACATCATGAGCATACTGCTGACACGGCTCAGGAAAGAAGGGCGTCTGCGGAATGAGGTGAGATTGCCGAGGCCACCGGCGAACGACGACGCTCGGGATGAGGTGCGCGAGGATGGCACGGATCCGGACGGGGTGAGGGCGGGAGTGGGTGCGTCGGACGTCGAGGGCGAGTCGAGAGGCGAATTCTGGCGGGAGCCAGGGCCGTGTTTGTGGAACGCATCGGCGAAGTAGAGGATAGACTCTTCAAAGGCCTGGACCTCGTCATCCATTTCGTGCGCCTTGATGTGGGGCTTGAACTGAGCGAGGTTGTCGACGGCGCGCTTTCCGTGAGTGGCAGCGATCACGTAGGCTGGGTCCTGCCCGATATCCTTGGCGACCTTGCCCCAGGCGGCCTCGACTGCTGCGATGGAGTCGGTGAGCGTACCGTCCTGTAAGCGTAAGGGGTCAGCTGCGGCAGGAAAGCAGGAAGGAGATGATTGGGACGTACCATGTCAAATAGGACGGCATCGGCGTAGAACGAAGTTTGGCTGGGGGACATGATGAAACAATGGGATATGGTCAAGGGCGAGAAGGAGAAGTGCAGGATCCCTGAGGGGAGAGGCTGTTTGTTTTAAAGGGGTATGTTGGGTGTTTGACTGGGATGTCGAACTGAGGCTGACTGGGAGGACAGGGGGGGTATATATACGGACTGGATGGAGGCGCCGTGAGAAAGGCGGATGCGGGCAGAGGCTATCGCGGAGGCAGGGGGAGGTGAAATTTGCGCCATTTCCATTCGCGGAGGCTGGTGGAGCGGGCAGTGGCATTGGGGGGGCGCTCCGGAAATGGGGCGCAGAGGCGGACGGCTGATAGAGGGCGGCAGGCGGGGCGGCCACGTAAGTCAGGCCCCAGTACACAGGACCTTCCTTTTCGGGACGTGGGTGCAGGATATCGCAGGATCGATGCGGGCGTTGAGTCGAAAAAGGGAATGGCGTCGTCACTCGCCAATGTTTTAATGCCAGCTATTGTTAGTCCGTTGGTTTATCTTTGGGGCTCCTTCCGCTCATATCGTTTGTTCGACCCGGCATCGTGCGATCGCACGAACCACCGTCGCTACCGTTCGCCAGGATTCATCTTGCCCCTTATCCGCCCTCGATACGCTCTGAAGCGCACCGGAACATTGCCAAGTGGTGGCACTGGCGGATATGAGACTCCAGCGGCAAATAGGACGCACGCCAGACCCTCTTGGAAGACCGATTTCCGGAGGGCTGTAGACGATAGAGGCGGTGCGATAGACGCAGGTTCTGGCAGACGGGATTCCGTATGTCGGGCAATGACGAAAGGAAACGTGCGTCTCCATCCAGCTCGTAACGGTGGCTGTCGGCGTCTAGTGCCTCCGAAAGCGGCAAGTCTCCACAAGCTTCCTCTCCACCTCTGCCACACGCGTACGTCTCTCGCCTGCGTCGCGCTGTACTCGCCTCCGCGGACATTCTCTGTGACGACAGTCTGCCATCTCTGGGGCCCGTGTGTTTATTAGCTACATGATCGAGATAGACGCAATCCTGTTGTGCGCCTGGGGAGCAACCGTGTGAGACGATGATGTCTCATAATCATACGGCAGTCCTCCATCGATGCTCCAACTCCTTCCCGATCCACAATACCTGCGTGCATTGTGCCCTTCGAGGCCGTTACGCCATAGCCTCACCCTCCCAGATGAATGGCTCAAATG
>NW_012133470.1:0-1229 GCF_000313525.1 Fibroporia radiculosa | reverse complement strand
GCTGCAGCTGCTCGGACCACGTCTCTCTCCCGAGCCGCATCACCTCCCCAAATCGCCCGGCGCCTAGCCCACCTTCCGAATACGACCAACGTCCAGCACATCCGCTCCCCTTTGCTGCTTTCGTGCACGTTGCCGGCATGCTCGGACAACAGAACACCGCCTGCGCCGCCACCCCAAACCAGCCCGCCGGAAACCCGAGTGCGCTTGTCGCCCACACCACCATCATAACCCCCTTCCTCCCTTCCAGGGACGCGGCGTGGGCGGCATTCATCTCTTCAACACATTCGGACCCCAGCGATTATGATCACCTTCTCACTCTTCGACGCATGTGATTCCGCCCATCCGCTTTTCTGCCCTCTTCGCCGTTTTGGGAGGACTGACTATCACATAGGATTCTGCCAATTTGATCAGGCGTTGTCTCAGCCCTTTGCTTCAGAATTCTCAACATATTTGTGTGCCTCTAGAACACTCTATCATCCGAAGCGATTGGCGAGAAATGCAAAGGCAAGTGAATAGGATGCAAGAACCTGTTCGGGAGATCCGTTGCAGAATGCCCGGTTCCCCTTGATTCTCATCCGAATAAGCTGATCAATATAATGAGGGTATGACATCGTTCTTGCACTCTGTAGGTGTGCCCGATTATAGGAAAACCAAAACTTGTTGCAGAACCCCCATGTGATATGTAGAACAGATTATCTGCTCGCCCTTGTCCTGCAAGAAACGCAGCCCAAATGCCCTTTCAGTACTCGGCGCCGCTAATACAGATCATCCAGGGACTAGCCACAGAACAGCGTTTGAGTTGCCACCTTCTCTCGCAAGTAGCTCTCGCCGGCCGTATGCCCCTTCCCATCCTCCACCATGATGCGATGCGGCGGACCTCAGCCCGCGCGAGATAGCAACTTGGAGATAAGAAACTCAACCTTCCTCGCGTCTGCCCCTCTCGCTCTTCTTTCAGGGTCCGTTCTTACTTGCAATAGCTCCTCCAGACTCCACCGTATGTCCGTACCAGCCTGTCCTGGTACTGCAGATCTGCGCTCATTCCTGGGAGCACCGTGGCGCTCCCGCCCAGCTGGAAGCACGAATGCTTACAGTGCGCTCTCACTGCTCTTTGATTCACCCAGCACACTCGCAGGCAGCCCGGGCTGGTCACGCGCGGGTTCTGCCCAGCCACGAGAGATTGGGTGGAGCCGTCGGGATTGTCTCCGCGATGCTTGCAGTTGATCGCAGGC
>NW_012133469.1:28874-31472 GCF_000313525.1 Fibroporia radiculosa | reverse complement strand
CCGCCGTCTTGAATGTATCTACAGCACGAGATTGTTCAGTACAGCCCAGCACCCGTCGTCCCACTCGATATCTTGGACCCGATCTTCGACGACGCCGCAGCCGAGATGGATCGCAGAACTCCATGCGCCTGCTTGCTCGTTTCCAAAGCATTCGCGCACAGGTGCCGCACTCGTCTCTTCCGCACCATCGTCATACGCAGCCCAGACACGCTTCATCACCCTGCACGCATTCCGCTAGAGCCCCACACGGTGCCGTACTTTGGTTTGCACTGGAAGCAAGACTGCCAAGAAATGTCAGAGGAAACCACTTTCCTGCAATAATCTAGCCATCTTCTCGTCCTCTCGCTCGCGCGGCTCGCGTTCCAAGCTGAGGTTCCAGAATTGATCCGCGTAATCCACCCCGTCGCTATACTTGCCAACGCATTCCTCCAGGAAAGATAGGACAGAAGCGACCGCCTGGAGATTATACGGCTTGGATTGCCAGCGCTTGATATCCTGGATCACTTCTGCTGCCTTCTGCCGCTTGCGGAAGTTGATCATCCCAGCTAGCTTGTCCTCCGCCCCGTCGTGGATGAACGTCAACGTCGTAAGGTATACACCTGCCGAATCGTTAACATCGATTGATGACAAAATTGTCATGCTGACTCACCAATGAACGGAACACAAGGAGGAGCTATCCTTGCCAACGTGGAGCGGTAGTTGTTAAAGTTCTTGTTGGTGTCGAGGGTGGACTCGCAGTCTCTGAGCTGCGTCATATATCGAGCATTGACCCGTTCCCACGTCCTCCTCAGCCGCCTTATGGGCTGTCTCACCAAGCCTGAAACGATAGCAGCCATGCTGGAGTAGTTCTGCATGAAACGACAACGCTATAAAACGAGCAAAATCAGCCATCAAACTCATTTTAGGCGACAAACGCAAGCGGCACACTTCGGCAGTACTGATGAAATGTTTGATGATATTAGCCCGTTCACGCGGGTCTTCTTTCTCCAGCACCGTCTCTGCAACCCAGTGCGCGATCTGCGATATCGATGAGCACCAAAAGCTTTCCAGAACACAAACAAAGCTAACCTTATTACTCAGCTGAATGATGGACGAAAAGTTGTCGCTATTTCTCCCCGGCTTTGTCTCCTTAGATCGCAACAAGCATTCCATAGGTCTAATCTTCTTATACATCGCAAACTCCATGAGCGTCAGCTGTCTCGCAATCTCCACGGGTTCAATATCGAGCAACTTCAATTTTTTGCAACTTCTAGGCAACACCGGAGGCGGTGGAGATAGCGGAGCTGGACTGATCTTGACCGTCGCGTACTCACCTCGTTGCTACACAAAATTAGACGCAAACGAAGACAGGTGAACGACGGCTTACGGCACGCTCGATGAATATAAGAAGCCGTTTCGCAGCACTGTTGGCAACATCTTCACGGGACGCAAACTCCTTTAGGCGGCCGAGGATACCCATGTCCTCCTTTTCGAGAATACCGTCTTCAGTGACCATGGTCTTGAAAATGTTCAAAACCCTGTTATGGGTAAGGAATCGAGCGTGCGTCAGAACAGATGCCATACCGTGCCTGGATTATTTTCTGCTTCATCTTTTTCCACTCATCTGATTCAGCAGGAGCTAATCCATCTGGTGCCTCTATGGAAAATCGGGATACAAGAAGATCAAACAGTTCGTCGACTGTCAAGAATGATTTGAAAGTGAGCAAGAAGTTCTGGTTGAACGTGGGATCTGGGACACTCCTTAGACAGCCATTCATTCGCCTCCATGAGATTCACGTACCCATATATTCGTGGGCAGTTAGTCGTTCTATCAGCGCTGCGGGTGCGCCGGCCCTCACAGCACCGTCCGGGTCTATCAGAATCTGCGACGGGTCATAGTTTTGCCGCAGATACCAAGGCTTAGAGTCGGCATTGTATTTCTCAAGTACGTGCCGCGGTGCCTCCTCTCCGAGAAGCTTCACTAGCTTCCGCGCAGCTGCTGCCCTGGGCGGCGATTTGGATGGTGGAGAAGCTGGACGAAAGCGTTGGCTCATGTATGCGTCCCACACAATGTGGGATACTCACGATCCTCCTCATCGACGCCCGCCAGGGGGTCTGGTGACTCTGCCCCTAACGCTGACTGAGCGACAAGTGTACCCGACTCCGATTGCTCTGGCCACGTAGGCGTTACGGGGTCGACAAGGCTGCCCGAACGCGATCTACCTTGCAAATCCGGCAATACATCTGATGACTGTGATGAGCTGTGATATGGCGTAGACGACGCCTGTGCCGAGTCCACAGGCTTCATGGCCCTGATACCCGGCCGGCTCAATGCTAGCTCCATATCCACAACATCCTCGCCCTGGATGTCCACCGGATGCGACTTCTGCAGCTCTATAGGCGCTACATAGCCACCCTGGCTGATATCGGACTGGTCAAACTCAGCGGCTAGGAGAGCCTCGAGACTCTGTACGGTAATGTGGGCATTTGCAGCGAGTCCCACCACGAGAGAGTCCATCGAATCCCGCTCCGACGACGGGATGCGACCATCCATCGGATCGACGTGGAGTCCTTGGGCAGCGAGAAGCAAAGCGGCACCGTCATCGTAAAGCGACTGCA
>NW_012133469.1:25688-28629 GCF_000313525.1 Fibroporia radiculosa | reverse complement strand
TATCCTGCCGATAGTGTCGGTAACAATATTCAGATGCGCGATTGCATCCTGTATATCCCGTCGTAGGCGTTCTGACGGAGGAGACATTCAGTGAACAGGGCAGATCGTATTATCGAGCCACCCACCTGGGTCAAGGTCAGATCGCTTTAATGTCGCAGTCACCGCACCAAGCCTCTCCACAAGTGCTCCTGCGATGACTTTGAGCTCAGAGATCTGGTCAGCGGCGAGGCTGCGAGGGGACGGCTGTGGTTGATCCTTGTGTGACACATGACCGAAATCTTTCCAGCTCCCAGTATAGCCGGCACCTGGAAGTCCAAGGCCCATGTTCGTAGCCGAAAACGTTCCATAGAGCCGTTTCAGACCCGCGCTGGACGGACTCTGGGGCTGCACACCTTTTCCCTGGAAACAGTGTACCTCCGTAACATATGTATCGATAGCACGTTCGAGCTCCACGATATCGCTTTCCACCCGGTTCTGCTCGTCACCGATCAAAAGGCCTGGATCATACTGCATTGTCAGCGCCGACAAAACCAGCCTTGAGAGTGTCCCCGCGACTTTCCGCTGCATGCCCTTCAAGTGCGGCCGCAGTGCGCGATCAGCGG
Source organism: Fibroporia radiculosa (assembly GCF_000313525.1). NCBI lineage: Eukaryota > Fungi > Basidiomycota > Agaricomycetes > Polyporales > Fibroporiaceae > Fibroporia > Fibroporia radiculosa. The sequence goes on along the minus strand of NW_012133469.1, from coordinate 28,027 downwards.
ATCCCTGTCGCGCCTTTCGCATCTCGCGCGGGTACAAATGACTTGGGATGTGCCCTGAAGGCGTCGCGGTCACGTATAGCAGGTCGCGCACCGCGTAAACGGCCTCCCGCACCCGCTGGTCCACCTCAGCGCCCTGCGCGGCTCTTCTCAGTCCATCCTCGCCATGTAGCACAGTCTCTGTCACGCTGGCGATCGCTTCTCGGACACGAGTTGACAATTCCATAGGCGAGTCCTCCGTGGATGCCGTCAGTGTCTGCTGCAGCGCCTGCGCGAGCTGTTCTGCGGGTGCGAGCTCGGCCTGGCGCCGAGGTACCCCCGTAGGAAAGACGTCTGCGGACGACCCAGACCGCTCACGCCGCGTAGGGAATAATTCGGAGTCATCAGAATGAATGTTGCTCGTCGCTGAACCCAATCGCAGACGCGGTACGCCAATCCCATTTCTCGAGGAGGGGTCTGACGGTGGAGATGTCCCTGAAACCGTCCCGTTCAGCTTGTTGACGTAGTAATAGGATAGGCCGTCATCAGCCAGTCGTCGCACCCACGCTTCCGGCACGTGCGAACGCTTGGACGAGGCGCCAGATCCGGCAGTCGCTGAGATTGCTGCGAGTGCAGATATTGGGGATGTGAACCCAGTGCGATCGGCTTCACAGTCGTCTTCCACCACCTGTGGTAGATCTCTCGAGTGCTGGCGAGTTTGTGTGTTGACGTAGAAGATCTACGTGGGCAGGAAGAATAGATGATGTGAGAAACAGATAATGGTTGGGGGTAGCAAATGACCGGGAGACAGAGTCCAGATGGCGTTGAAGTGGTGTATGGGGGGTTAGATAACGCAAACATCGACGGCAAGTTCGGTTGAACATCCAGCGAGCAAGATACCAGCAAGGAGGTCCACCGGAAGTGTCAGTCAGTTGATTCGGTAAGTATGTAGGTACGGGTAAAGCCGTGTGTGGTGGGAGGTGATGAGGAGTGGAACAAAAGATACGTCGCGGGAAAGGTGAGTCCGATGAATAACATTATGGAATACGCAACCAGGAGCCGAGATATCATTTGTCCGACGAGAAAGCAATAGAGATATGATGAGCAAAACGCAAGCCATGAGCGAATGACGTTTGGGTAGCTTAAGACGGGGCACTCACTCGGCCGTCTTTGGAGACTTGGGGCACCCAGAAGTCGTACGCAGACTTTCCATCTGTATGAGGACGACTATTCGCATAATTCTGAACGTCCACATCGCCGCCCATCCGTTCACCATTGCGGTCCGGCTGTGAGACTACCAACGAATCGTTCGGATGAGAGGGTGCCACCTCCGACGGGCCAAGAGCGGCTTTTGCCTCCTGGTCAGATATGATGGTGACATAGTTACAAGGAAACCAGCCGCGTTTGCCTCCTAAGAGCCCATCCCACCATCCAGATTCGAGCTGAGTGAGAACTTGGACAATATCGTTCTTGCGGAACGAGAGGGACGAGGCGTCCGCGGTCCGGTAGTCGTAGAGCACGCGACAGAAGAGAGTGGGTATATATGGCTCGTCGGTTTGTGGTTTTCGTTCTGTTGGATAGCTCGTAGACGCGGCTATAGGACAAGCAGTAGTGGAGGCTGATATCATAGGCGAGGTTGTGCTGGCAGACATTGGGTGGAGAGCAGATGGCAACACCAAGCACTGAAGACCGAGGGGGGGTAGGTGTATTCGTCTGTTTGATGCATACACCCAGGATGGCAATAGCCAAAGGTGGGTTGCATAACGCCCGGTCGTTGTCCATAGCGGCGCTGATTCGATCAATGGCAATGCGGTACGATCTAGTACGATCTGGCGAGTGCGTGCGAGAACACTCAATCTTATCGATCTCATCTCGCCAACTCTCGAGCTTCGCTAGTGGGACTTGTACTACTAGGCATGATTCCAAGCTGCTCTTAGCTTCCGCCATAATGCCTCATCATGTTGCACGACAGCACCGAGGTTGGAAACACTCGCGATGGCCAACAACCCAAGACCCGTCGTCTCACTCAAGCTCTGGGAGCAGATCCTCGATGAAGTAGCAGCCGAGATGAATCGCAGAACACCACGCGCCTGCTCGCTCGTTTCCAAAGCATTCGTGCACAGGTGCCGCACTCGTCTCTTCCACACCATCGTCATACGCAACGCGAACACCCTTCATCATCTTGCACGCCTTCTTCGACGAGAGCCTCACATGGCGCCCTACTTCGATTGCATGCGCCAGTTGGACGCATATGGGGGCGATCTCGGACGCAGTCACAGCCAGCCAGATCAACTGGTGTACCATGTCTTGATTGAACTCGCTGGGGCTGTATCGACCGTCGAGAGACTTCATATCTACCCGGA
>NW_012133469.1:19068-25517 GCF_000313525.1 Fibroporia radiculosa | reverse complement strand
CCCCCCCCCCCCCCCCCCCCCCCCCCCCAATTTCCTGTGTTTCTTCTTCTCTGTGACGACACTCTCCTTCCGATCCTGTGATTTAACCTCATTCCTTGAATTCAAGCGCTGAGTCTGTGCACTGCCTCGGCTCTCAGAGCTGATACTAGACTCTGTGAGCCGGCAAAATCCTGATCATAATAGTCTTTGGCTCAGCCGGCGCCTTTGCTTGTCGAAATTAACTATGAAGAATTTGACACCTGATAGACATCTTGGCAGACCCGTTTATAGACATGCTACGTTTTCTTGACCTCGAAACCAGTTGTGTCTCTCCAGTCGCTCTTGCAAATCTTCTTGTGCGGGTTAGCCCAAAGCCCAAATATAGAGACGTTGGTGCCGCCATTCTTCTACGACGATGATGGTCAGTAAGTTCCGATTTGACATGATATATCAGAACGATGACGCAGCTCCTACAGCCAAGAGATTTGTTGAATGTATATGGGCCCGGGAGAATTCTTTACCGCATCTGACTCGGCTGGAAATTTCCCTTCAATACGGGGAGGAAAAGCAAACCTGTCTCCCCGCATCAATCGCTTTTCTTGACCATCTGTTTTGCAAAGAAATCTCCCGGATCGATATCCGAGTTTGTCCATACGATTTTCGTGGTCACTGGGTGGTCTTTTGTGATTGACGTCTTCTTGACAGGGTGCTGGAGAAGGGACGTTTCAAGACTCTCAGCCAAGTCCATATCGACTGGCTTGGAAGTTGTAGTGCCGTGGTTCACTCCTATAGTGGACGACTTGGCATGCAATTCGCTGGTTTACAGCATCGTTGCACTATCCAAATTTCTGGAGGCTCCGCCGAGGACGCCCTCCAACGACACTCTGAGGTATGCTATCCTGGGCCCCTACCTCAAGTCAGAGGTTGAACGACATATATATGTGATCTGTCATCTAAATTTATCTTTTGTATCCGTAAGTTTCTCTGTCAAGCATGCATACCACAACACCATGATATTATATCCGGGCATTCGTCGATTTCTTATTATTTTCTAATATGATACCACGTTCCGTACTCTGGTCTTCGAATATACTGAAAATGAGTTGATTTTATTTATTCAATCATCCGAGCGCGAGCACTTGGTTACCGTCTCGTTTCTTCATATATATGCACTCATCCTCCCACAAGGGCCTGTTGACTTCGGTCAAATATCTAACTGCACATCATTACGGCGCATCTGCACTACGATTTGGGCGCGTTCAACTCCTGATCTGGATCATATGTACACTCGCTGTTTGTGCTCCTTTTGCAACCAGAAGTTCCACGAGATGCACTCCTTCAAGCAACACCTTACTGCAGCCTGCCTTAGCCGGTGCACCCACCTCAAGTTGAAACCTCAATAACATACGTACGTGATTTGTCGTCTAACATCGATACGTTGAATAATAAATCTTGAAGTCTCTTAGGCATGAACATGGGGCCAGGATCACGATATCATATTTGATATTCGTCAATCGCTCAGCACTTTCTAACACTATCGCGCGCCGTTTCGTAAGCTGGCCCACAGGCGGTTATACTTGATGCTGTGTCTGAGAAGTGTTTTGTTTCTAGTTCTTTGATCTTCCGAGCGCGAGCACCCGGTTACTGTGCTGTCACGGTCCCATTCCTTTGTGTATATGCACTCGTCTGGTCGCGAGGTTCAGTCATCCCTCTACGATGTGAACTGCGACGCCAATAGCTATGGTCGCCACACCTCATTGTACGTGCATACCAAGTGAAAATATTGTCCCCTCATCAATCCTGTACTTATGAGTAGGCCCTCGGAGACAATGAAAGGAGAAAAAAAAATATGCTGTGGATTTCGCCTCCGAGAAGTTATCATGATTGAGCGAGTATTTACGCACGAGAAGGCCACAGAGTGAACGAGGAACATGTGAATTCACTCGGGCTTAACTTGACCGATAAGACCACCTGGGTCGCAAGCGTATCCGCATGCTCTGGCGCATGCGCGAACGCGACCACCTAGCTTATTGACACAGCTAATATTGTGCACGACCTAAGGTGATTGTGCGTGGGCCATACTAGCCGCGCAACAGTAGACAACGTCCATGCCTTCAAGAGGTGGGCAATCTGGTCAGAATAACCCTCATCCATGAGATTTTGGACTGTGTGCACCAGAGCCCGCGAGTGGTGCACTCACTCGTCCTCTTCAATGTTCATGCTCACCGCCGTCATTCTCTCCCCACGCATGCTCCTATTGGCCCTCAGCTAGCCTTCGTGTCCAACTGTCACCGAGAGAGAATGCCTGTCCTACTCGAAGCCCAGGGCGTGTCCAGTTCGAAGGAGTTGATGACTACCGATGTTGGCTCACCCCAGTCGCGGCCGGACGTCGAGCATAGCCGCAGTGAGTCGAATCCGTCCTCTAGTGAATGCCGGCGTGTGCAATAGATGGCCACAAGAGCATCATGAGCAATATGCATCCACTAGAAGATCCAACAATCTGCAGTTCATCCGTGTGTGAGCTGAAGCTAGCGGCTCTGAGGGGAATGATCAGTAACAATGTCGACGCGGTCACTCAGCACTCAAGCATCAGGACGAGGTGGTGGGAAGAACGCGCCCATCGACGAATGTCGGAAAAATAGTTATAAAATTGTATTGCATTGAAATCACACTAAATTACTGAATAATTTAGTGGATTATGATAAAAGCCAGCGAGAGCTAATCTAATTAGAATTGTGATTGCAATCCAATGAGAATTGCGAAAAAATCGATTTGTTTGAAAATATAAATGAGCTTAGGTAACCAGTAACTGTTTACAAATGCGTAAATAAGGCTGCGATTGAATCTAAATTAGTTTACAATCTCCTGACACAAATTTCCGACATCGCCCATCGGCGGTCTGTGGCCGTGGCTCGGCAGTTGCGGCGATTTTTCAAGGAATCCAGCTGGTCCCGGCTTTGTGATTCATTTTCTTCGACTTTCTGCGTCGACTCACTACTCTTGCCGTCTGGCTCCGAGCGGTACCAGACGATAATGCCACGGTGCCCTCGGATTTGCAACGTATCTAGTTGACCATCTGCTGGTGACAGCGCGTATAGTGCTGGACTCTAGAGCAAGCTCATGGCTCTCATTAGAAAGCCCCATTATGTTGCGCGGCAGTATGATTCGGATTGAGAATGCTTATGTTGGACGAGGTCATTCAACGCAACTCGAAGCCCGTCGTCCCACTTGAGACCTCGGCCCAGCGGATCGTCGACGAAGTGGGAAACCCAGCCTAGATGGATCGCAGAACACTATGCGCCCGCTCACTCGTTTTCAAAGCATTCGTGCACTGGTGTCGCATGCATCCCTTCCGTACCATCGTTCTATGCAAGCCAAAGACTCTTGATCATCTTGTACGCCTTCTACGGGAGCCTCACACGATGTCATAATCCGGCTGCATGCGACAATTGTCCCCCGGAAGCCATTCCAATCCGCTAGATCTACGGTGTATCGTGCCCCGATGGTACTCACCCGCAGCTATATTGACTGTCAAGCAACTTCATATTCGCTCAGTATCATGGAGGCATCTTCCATTTCAACTTTTCCTCTCAACTTTCTTCATTTCTCCTCCTCTGTGATAACACACACCCTCCAAACCTGTGAATGGACCTGATTACTTGGATTCAAGGACATCATTTGTGCATTGCATCGGCTGGAGCTAGACTCCGTGGGTTGGTATAATTATGATCACTTGAGTCGTCGACTCGGCAAGCGTTTTTGCTTGTCAACACGAATTTGAAGAAATTTGCATCCTGCGGACACGAGAGACAAGAGCTCCACACCTTGGCAGACTCGTTTATAGCGTGGCTGCACCTCACGCCATTGATGGACACATGCGACCTTGAAACCGGTTCCGTTTCCCCAGTCACTCTTGCAGAGCTTCTTGCACGGGTTAGCCCAAAGGTGGAGACTTCGGTGCTGCCTTTCCTCTACAACAACGGAGGTTAGTAAGTTCTGATTGCAAACTATATGTATTAAACGATGATCAATCTCTTCCAGCGAAGAGGTTTGTTGAACATATATAGGTTCGAGAGAATGTTTGCCGCGTCTGACTCGACTGAAGATGGTGCTTCGATGTAACCACAAAGGGAAGAAAACTGTCTTGACGTATTGGCCACTGTTCTTGTCTGTCTTTCGCGCAAGGACTTTTACTAGAGTGGTATTCAAGTCAGGCCATACTTGTATCTGTATGGTCATTTGGTGAGCTACCTTGAATGGAGGCTTATTGACGCGATGCTGGAGAGAGAGAGACTCAAGTAACTCAGCCGGGTCCACGTCGACTGGATTGGGGTACTACTTGATGCTGTGGCTGACGCAGAAGTAGTCAAATGTGCAACTTATTGCATGGTTTTCTGGTTTACAGTATCGTCGCATTCTTTACATTCGTATCCGGATCCTTTTACGACAATGATCCAGTCACGGCCCACGACCACTGCATGTCAAATAGTATCGATAAAGAAGCCGCCGTGATGGCGAATGTGATATTATAAAAAGTGGGGTGCCCTCCTTCCTCCCGGCATGGGGGCTTCCTGAAGCTATGGTGCGCTCTAGTGGAGGATTGTGCGAAGACAGCCATACGTGGATAAGAAACAGCAGCGACGACGAATACGCGTGAGGACGTCGGGTGCAGGGGGCGGGTGCGGGAGAGGGAGAACTAGTATGGGCGCGTGGGGCACTCCACACAGCGGTACCGACTGGCAGTTATTGGACAGCACCCCAAATTGCTGCCTGCGCCTGATCCGGACAGAGACCGCTGCGCGAGTGGAGTACGCGTCTGTACCACAGCGCTCTCTTCCCCCGCTTATAAGCCTCTCCCCCGCAATGCTTCCTGTGGAATTCCTGTTCGCATTACTGTCTTCCATTCTCTCGGACACTTTCTCGATTCAGTTTCACTCTATTTTTCGTCCCCACCTCGTCCTCGTGCCCCTTCACACAGCCGCACACCATGTCTTCCTCCGAGAAGCCTGCAGTAAACAAGATCGACTCCGTCTCCGATGCCGACTCCAAGGAAGAGGTCAAGCATCTCGACCGCATTAACGTCGGCAGCAATCCAAACGCAAAACTCGCAAATCCGTTGGAGGGTATCTCTCACGATCAGCTCATTGCCGATGCTACCGCTTTTGCAAAATCCCATGGCCTCGGTCACCTCTCTGATGTCTTCCAGAGGGGCGCCCTCGTTGCACAGGACCCTACTGCCTTTGAGACGCTCCCGATCCTCACAGAGGAAGACCGCATCGTCCTCCGCCGCGAGGTCACTCACAGGTGGAGTCAGCCTGGCCAGCTCTACTATCTCGTCATCCTCTGTTCCATGGCGGCTGCTATTCAGGGTGTACGTATCCGCATCATCTTCCCCGGATTTTACCTGGCTCATCCGCACTCTATCAGATGGACGAGGCAGTCATTAACGGTGCGAACCTCTTCTATGCGCCACAGTTTGGGATCTCCCCCACCGAAGGCAACACTGGCCGCAACCAATGGCTGCTCGGTCTCGTCAACGGTTCTCCTTATGTACGTCCCGCGCTCCATCCTCTTGTAAGCGCCCACTGACCCGCCCCGTAGTTGTGTTGCGCACTGATCGGCTGCTGGGTCTCCGCCCCGATGAACAGGTGGTTCGGCCGCCGCGGAACCATCTTCATCAGCGCCTTCGTCTCCTTCGTCACTTGTATCTGGTCGGGCCTCACAAACACATGGTGGCATCTCTTCATCGCACGCTTCTTCCTCGGATTTGGTGTCGGCCCCAAGAGCGCGACTGTCCCCGTCTACGCCGCCGAGTGTGCTCCGCCAGTCATCCGCGGCGCTCTCGTGATGATGTGGTAAATACCATCCCGTAGCATCCCCCGTTGATCTGCGTCTAACCGCATTTGGCAGGCAGATGTGGACCGCGTTCGGTATGATGTTGGGATATGTCATGGATGTCGCCTTTTACAAGGTGCCCGATCACAAGCATGTCCATGGACTCAACTGGCGTCTGATGCTTGGCAGTGTGCGTCCGTCATAGTGCCAAATTCATAAGTTGCTGACGCATGTTCTCTAGGCGGGTGTCCCTGGGCTAATTATCATGTTCCAGGTGTTCCTCTGCCCCGAGTCTCCTCGTTGGCTCATGTCCAAGGGTCGCTACCACGAAGCATACGACTCCCTCCTCCGCTTGCGCAACAGCCATCTCCAAGCCGCCCGTGATCTCTACTGTATGTCTGGGTTTCCCTATGCTGATAGCGCCCATCCTGATAAACTTACAGACATCCACGTCCTCCTCGAGGCCGAGGCCGAGACATTCAGCGGCCGTAACCGCTTCAAGGAGCTCTTTACCGTCCCCCGAAACCGCCGAGCGATGCTCGCGTCGTTCATTGTCATGTTCATGCAGCAGTTCTGTGGTGTGAACGTGATCGCGTACTACTCGTCCAATGTTTTCTCTGATGCGGGATTCAGCA
>NW_012133469.1:0-18824 GCF_000313525.1 Fibroporia radiculosa | reverse complement strand
GCCCCGCCGCAACCTGCTGCTGACGACGTTCCCGCTCATGGCAATTTTCCTGCTCATGACTGGCTTCTCGTTCTACATTCCCAAGGGTAAGGCACAGATTGCGGTAGTCGCGCTCGGCATTTATCTGTACACCATGGCGTACTCACCTGGCGAGGGTCCCGTGCCATTCACGTATTCTGCGGAGGCGTACCCGCTGTACGTGCGCGACGTCGGCATGTCATTCTCAACCGCCATGCTCTGGTTATTGTAAGTTCGCATCCGTTCTGCGCGCTGGATTATGACTGACGGGCCCACAGCAACTTCGTCATCGCGTTCACTTTCCCGCGCCTTCTCGGCGCGTTCAAGCCGCAGGGCGCATTTGGGTGGTATGCCGCGTGGAACGTGCTTGGATTCGTGTTGATCCTGTTGTTCGTGCCCGAGACGAAAGCGCTGTCGCTCGAGGAGCTCGACCAGGTGTTCTCTGTGCCGACGCGCAAGCACGCCACGTACCAACTCAAGGCGCTGCCGCACAATATCAGGAAGTACATCTTCCGTATGGATGTCGGGGACCTGCCTCCGCTATACGAGCATGAGGGCGCCCTTGCATCGCCGACGCACTTGGCGACTGCAGGGCACGCTTAGTAGGGTGCAATTCCTTGTAACACAGACTCGGACGATTCGTCGATGTTTGAGATCCGGCAACGCCTGCAAGGACTTCACTTTGATTTCTCGCATGGTCAGGTGAGAGGCTGGTGCCGAGGTGTGTAATGCAGGGTATGATGGGAGAACACATCATCGGCGTGCACCACAAGAGTCTCGCAAGCTAATATCTCCTTTTCCTCGAGGATTTCCCCCGTACTGACCCCCTCAAATGACAACTTCACTATGGTCTTCATGAATTCTGTGAAGAACTGAGCTATAAAAGCATCAAAGTGCTGGGAAGGACATCACTAGTCAATGACTGTAAGCTATACTTATTTTATGTTTACGAGTTGAGCTCCCTATTATCCTAGCTCATAATACGTACTTTCAATTCTTGTGCTTATATATTATGCATTATGCAATTTTCATGCAATTTTCAGTGTGCCCACCGTGGGACCTTGGGCCAATCTATGCGTTATCAAATTTATGCGTTATGAGCATATCAACCATAGAAGCGTTTGGTCTGGTACGCTCGCCATATAGAGTCCATCATCCGACACTGACGCAAGCTCTAGCTGCTCCCGGGGCTGAGAGTGGGTTTTGATGAGCGATGGTGAACTCGGTTTGCTAGTTGGATGCATGCAGAAAATATGTTGGTATTTGTGGAATTTAACTCCCGGTCCCATTCCAGCTGATACGTCAAACCATGCGATTCCTGGAGCCAGACAGTGTGGCACTATTGCACAACATACTACTAGAGCACACACAACTGACCAACAACTTGGTTGAAAATTTGCAGGTCAAAACATTACATCAATTCAATGAAGTGTGAAGCAGCCGTGTCATCAACTTAGTCTAAAATTCGAACTCACAGTCCCAATGAAATTGACTACTACGAGCTTATGACAATGCAAGATACGACCTACTGCACTGTCAGAGGAACCCAAGGGATCTCCAGCCAAATGGAGCTCCCGGCTGCCATCTATAACACAGTAACACATCAGTATCCGTGAAACGGGGTGGATATAAAAATGTAAACTCGACGCACCTCCGCCAGCGCGAGACGCGTCACGCTGAGCGCGACCTCATCGCCAGATCCGAATTGGGTGGGCACCTGCACGGTGAAGTTCTGGTACGGCGGCTTGTGGTCCGGAGGAACGATACTGTCGTACTGCGGGTTGTAAGGCCCGTAGTAAAGAGTATAACCAATGTCCTGTGAGATGTTGAAGCCCGACGAGTTGCAGTTCTGGTCTGGGCACTGGACGAGGCCGATTACAATCGCCACTTCGACTGAGGGCGTCGCCTCAACCTGTAAGCCATAGACCAGGATCAGAATGAGATGCAGAGTTAACGCAAGACCAAGAGAAAAGCACGCGCCGGTTTGGTAACCTCAACAGTGAAGTTCTGTCCTGGATATACCGTCCCGTTGGTCGATGTCTGGATAGTGATACCTTGGGCGAGACACGTAGCTGCGAGAGAAGCGATGACAGCGAGGAACTTCATTTTGTGACTGGCGAAAGATCGAGGTGATGAGGCGACCGTCGAAGGGCGATGTAAACCATGAACGTCTGTCCTGGTCTTTTATATCGTGCCAAAAGAGACGACACACGATGGCGAGTCATGGCCGCCACCGGGAGCCACTTGCTAATTGAATGGAGATTGCCACCGCTAAAGTAAAGTGAGGCCCAGTTCCTTACGAGGATCGCATCAAGGCGGGGGATGGAATGTAGAACAAGCGCTTGTCGCGCCCCAACCACGAGCGATGTGAATAGCAAGTAATGGCCACTCGTAAAGCATTTCAAGAGGTTTGTATCGTGGAATGATGACAGAGTATCTGCGATGGGATTTCTCTATAAGACCCTATCGCAAAACCTCGTCTAAGACCAGATTACACTGGTAGCGCTGGCTTCCAGTGATCCCACAACTTCGGCGTTGCGCTCATGTGTGACCGCGGACGCGGGCACGGCGCAAGAGCGGACGTTGATCGATCATAAAAGATTCGCGCAGGTGGCGACCATGGACCACCAATTCCATACCCGAGCTGAATTAGGCCATTTTGCTCGAACTGCATAGTGAGGGGGACAGAAGTTGTGATACTGTAGGAAGCACGCGTATTGGTACGCAAGATCCTACGTAGATAGTGAAGTAAATGCCTCGCGCGCTCAGGCTGAGATGGGGGCGCACACTCCGACCGAGCTACACAGTTGGGGCATAAAAGGCCATCCGGGAATGAAACTCACCGATCGCTCGGTAGCAATCCCACGTAGCTTGCGACGACTCCACGAAGCCACGTTTTTATAACCGGGCACCTAGCCGCCGAGGCCGCCGGACGGGGCGTAATCTGATTTCCAAGCAAGCCTCAAGCTGAGATACACGATCCTGCATTTTCTCATTTTACTGAGCCATGGGGCCGCAACAATCACTGAGAGCACAAAGCAGTCACACTCACTATCGGAATCTCGTTGCAATGCCTACAGTGAGGAGCCATAAGCGAACTGCAGCGTTTCCCACCCGTATTGCTGGAACAACCATCAACACTACGTTGTATCGAATTGTCGCCTATCCTCCCTATGTGCGGCCGTACCCAACGCGGTCTCGTACTTAACGTCGTTTAGATCTCTTGATTCTCTCCGAACATGTTTTCTGGGGGAATCGGAGGCAATGGGAGGCAGGCTTCCACGAGCCAGGTATATCGTGCATAGAGATCATTGTTCGACATACCATCGTGACTTCCTGCTGTGTTGAGAACCAGTGAGTACATGAGCTGCGCGACACCAAGGGCGAATATTTGAATGAAAAAAGCGTTGTTGAGGTGTACCGGGCTGTCAATAAGTTATGAGCTCATTTTTGTTAGCTTACGATCATTTGAATCCGATTCAACATACTCATATGTAGCTGAGATGAACGGGATTAGGCTCGTATCGCGAGGCTTTTCGCAACTTCAATGGAGCACAAGAAGAAAACCGAACCGATTCGATCTTGTTCGAATCCTTGGTCGATACTGCGGCTGCTTTACAAGCCTCTCCTAACGTCCCTTTCCACAAGGTTCACATATTACTCCTAACCACGCATAATGCGCTACCGGTCCCCTGCCTAGCAGCGCCGACTCCCGCCCGGGCACTGAGTACTGAGTACTAAGTGTTAAGACGTTGGTACGTACCGACGCCTGCGCTGCTGACACCCTAACGTCCGAGCCCTTCAGGATCGCACAAACTGCTGAGCTTGTACGTCACCGGAGCGCGCGCCCAGACGAAAAAGCAGAGTCTGTGAAGTCGACAGGCCCTCAGGCTGTCTCGCGGCCTTGTCACTCACAGTTGCACGCACACCCACCTTAGACCTATCACATTTTTCGACTTCGTGACGACACGATGTCTCGCTCGTATGCAAAAGGCACAAACGCGCAGGACATCAAGATCTTGCGCATGAGTAGCCCATCGCCGGACGCCCAGGTCAGCGCTGGCCATCTGTCGTCCGCTATGCGCTCTAATGGGGCTTATATTTCCATGTTCCGTCTCGCGTCGAGAATCTCTGCACAATCTTCCGGCGAAAGCAAACCAGGGCCAACATCTGCTGGCTTCTACGCCTTGTCATTCTGCTCACATTATTCCTCCATGTTAGATGGCCAATGACGACAATATGCGACGTCCTTTCTATGTCTTTACAGTGTTGCGTTCCTTGATGTCGTCCGCGACGCATGTGTGCACCACTAGTTTCCGAAGTCCATTTCTGCGACATATCTTTGTATGCGTCGGCTTCGACCCATTCTCATGTATTGTGCCGCGCTTTGGACGGAATTTTGGCACTGGTATCAGCTGACCGCAGTCCCTGGCCTCGGGACCCGTCGTGTCCGGTGGTGGGAATGCGCGTCATGCAACAGTGACGGATACGGTGGCGCTGTCGCTAGGTTGGCATCGCACAGGTGGCAAGGTCATAGCTACCCTTGGTTCGAGGGATGGGAGATGCGCACTCTAGTCGAGCCCTGGTCCGTGGATGCGAGATGGGTGCACTGCCTTGTTCGCACTTTGTGTATAGGACACATCTAATGCTGTTGTGCGCTGACTAGGCACATGCTCAATCTTCGTGTCCGAGAAGTATCTATGTCGTCTAGTTCGACCGGTTCGCTATGAGGTTCGCCCATGTCAACAACATATGAAAACAGGGTTTGGTATGCAGGGCAGAACTGCCGGCAATTGATAATGTTAGCTGCTGATAGAGATGAGAATACTTGACAACAGAATGAAAGGTGGTATCCATTACCGTTCACTCAAGCCTCGTACAACGTATTCAACTAGCTCTAGCTACAGATACAAAGAAAATAACATCGTAAATTCTCCAGGTGATACGATACTACGCACCCAGTGAGCATATGCTAAATCAAAGCAGAATGTATAGACAGTCTTTCGATACGGGTGAGAGCATTGATGCAATAACTGCTCTGCGCGAACCTTTTGAATCCTCATATCTTCAGGGACAATATCTTATTCTCTAGCGACAATTTTGTGTGTGTACGAGCCTCATTTGCAGCCTAAATTTCCTCTCGACGTATAGGTACGACTGCAGCATGGCCGACCAGCCATCATCCAACTGAGAGGTGTCAGTGGGGCGTTTCCCAAGGGACCTCATCTCGAAGAAACGCATCATCCATCCATTCGTCCATTCGTGACAGTCCGCATCATGAATCCAGCTTGGTTTCGAACGCTAAACGACTCCGAGGCTTAAATTCGGTGGGGCTTGCCGCGTGTGCTCCTCGTACAAGTCTCGGCCCCCAAGACGATGAGCATACTTTTCTTTGTTGCCAACGAAGGCATATAAGCCGGGTGAGTAGCCGTTGATGGAATACGGCGAATGACCGGTATCTATGTTGTCCTACGATTCAGGAGAGCTCTGAATGGCGCTTGCGATGATCTGGTCTTAGACAGATAGAGTTCTCCATCACAACCCAAACAGCCTCCTAATTACTGTTGTTTCCCTTTCGAGCATCTCCTAACTATTGCAATCTGGTGTACGATCAAGCAGATTTCCATCTCAAGCAGTAAATGTTCAGCGTATGGATATCAATAAATACGGTGTAGTGTAGAACAACACGCACGGCCAGAGGTAAACAATCTACTGCAGCTGGAAGAGAGTGCCATACACCTGGATCTCGACAAGAACAGCGCGATTTCGCAGATTCGGAAGATGTTTCATGACTAATTCCGTAACGGATTGTGGGTCTATGTCGCTGTGGATCTTCCCCTCTAACACCAGGTTAAAGCGGTGAAGATCACGAAAGAGATCCTTTTGCAGAACTACGTCTAGAGCCTCCAACAGGGCAAGGTTTCCTTCAACCCACGTTTTCCCGCCTGAAACGATGGATGCATCTAAACGGAGCCGGAGCCGGCGGAGTCCTTGGCAGAACGAATTCTCTAGGATGTTTACCAATAAGGCCAACCGACATGGCGTAGTCAAACGTTCGTCAAGACCTATATCCAACGAAGTCAGCTTGAACCGTAGTCCAGCAGTGCGCCAAGCATCGAGAACGTTTGCTGAAATCGTGTAACGATGAGCGTAGAAATCAGCAAATGTCTGCTACAGCCAACGATTCTACTCACAATCGCTGTGGGAGCGGAAGCGGAGGCTCAGCTTGTCCAGCGAGTTTTGCACACGTGCGAGGAAGTGCAACAGAACCGGAGTGGACATTGCACAATCCGCAATGTCCAGAACGCGGATAGTATCCACTATAGGGGTACAAAGCAGCCATTCCAGGAACGATGTGGCGTTAGGGCTGACCATGAATTCGAGAATGAGTTTGGTTAGATGGAGTTTTTGACCTAGCGCGAAGTTGGGGAGAGCGCCGCTATCATGCCACCTGACACCCTGAAGTTTTAGGGTCGAAAGCTGGGGAAGTGAATCGATTGTCTGCTGGAGTGTTTCGAGCGAGGGAAACGTGCAAGACCGTATGTCAAGCGTTGAAATTGTGGAAAATAGCACCAATGATGTGGGAGGAGCTGACCAGACGGGCGTCACGTTCCCTGTAGCGAACTCGAGGGCTTCGACGTTTGGCATAATGGCAGATAGATGCACAACATCCTCGAGCGTGCAGCTGCACATTATAGACAAGCTGCGCACATACTTGAAGTAGGGCGCCGCATGTGGCTGGCCGGAAAGACGTATAAGATGAGCTTTAATCGCAGTGGTCGAGATTTTCATTCGACGGAAAAGATGCACCCGGCACCGGTGGGCGAATGCTCGACATACGGCTGCGCAGATGGATAGCGCCTTATGGTCAGACTGCGAATGCAGTTCATCCAGCGTCAATTCGAAGATCTCTAGTGGAAACACTGGCACCGCATTCTTCATGGAGGCTTGTTTGTGTGGCGCCTGAACAGCTAATGTAAACGATCGCCTAATAGTACACGGGGTAGAGACGTACCGAAGATGTATTAGTAAGTCTCGCCTTTGACATGGCCTGCCGCGTGGTCGACTTGAGCAATATCAATTGAGCGGAAGTCTCATCTGATATGTCGAGCCCACTTACGACATGCTGAGTTTTCGACTGTAATACTGTCATGAAGAGAAAGGATGTATGTCGTCGTGCTTGAGAGAAATGAGAGGGGCTGAGACATTGTATTAAATGAGAAAAGACGACGAGAAGTCCGGGTCGCGCGCTCGGCAAAGAGGGGAGGAGTAAATCCTAGCATTGCATAGCCACGCTTGCACACCCGCTGGGCTTGCTGATCCGCCGTATACTTCCATTCGAAGCGATGAAGTGAGGACAAAACATAGATACACGTCTTACAAGGACGTAAACGGTACCAAGCTTCGGACGTCAACCTGAGCACCCTTTGATCGCCTCAAAGAAGCTGGCCGCGGGGAGAGCACTTCTGCGACCCGATAATGAGTCTCATGCAGAAGACGCAAGGTAAAAGACCTGTGGTAGATCCCGCTCAGCGAGACAGGGCACCCACGACGTCAGGATCTGTGATAGAATGCTCTGTCGGTTCAGTTGACAAGTCGTGGGTATGCCAACACACGACGCCTTCGCATCGAGCATAGGCAGTGAGTTATGCTAGAGGTATTATGTCAGAGAAGAAGGGATCCGAAACATTCTTCAAGTTCCTTGGGAAAACTTTCTGTTAGTACCTGAGCATCGGTGAGGCAAAAAGGATAAGAGGGTAAAGGCGAACATACTGGAACATAAGAAATCATTGGACCTAGCCACCCGCCCGACTACACACTCTTATTTTGGACTGCTCTCAAATTATAGATACAGTTCAGTCTTCCACAATGCGCAGCGGGAGAATACTCACCAATATGATCGTCAACTTACGTATGAGACAACCATTCTGAGAAAAATACAGATGCTTGGGAAATAATATGATCACTTCTAGAAGGACCAGAGATATCAGAACTACTACTAGTCTCAAGCAGACTGGTGAATCTTCGAAATAGGGAACTCAAGAGGGCGGCTGAATTTCGCAAAGTTTACAGCGCTTGTAACTGGCGCTCAAATGATTCCACGCCCACGGATGTAGTTCTCGCCGGCCACAACTTTGAGCACTAGAATTATAAGGCTTCAGCGAACACTCTACTAGTGATGTCAAAACCGACGTACGATTCTGGCCCGAAAACGCGATATTGCTGTCGATCTATTCTGGAGCCGGCACAGTGTAGGCTCGACATGTTCTCTTGACAGCAGGATTCATCGCTAAGAGCCTTGGGAGAGTAGCTTTACACCATGCTGAACTCAAAATACCGTGAGTTCACCGCTGTTCTTGTTTTAGATCTACTTCGCTTTCGATGCTTGCATTCTTCAGAGCTTAGTTATTTGTTCTGTCTTGCTAATCCTAAATAGACTCACCATGATCCAGTATATCGTGACACAATTACCAAATATGCGTTCAGGTCCAAACAACTGAAAAGCTAGCCCAGATAAGCAACTCGCCGTTCCTCGATGCCGCGTTCAAAAGACAAGTTTCATCTCAAGCCAAACTAAATCAACTCGCTGACGCACAAAGACCAACGGAGAGACGACCTGTCTCGTTCATGCGTCCTCATACTATCTCTTCCTTTTCGTTGTATTCAAGGCTGCTGGAACAATGTATAGGGCGGTCTACGTGTTCCGATAAAATGGCCGTTGGAGCACGCCTCACTAGCCAAATAAGTACAGTGCAACACCACTGTAATGGCCATAAATATCAAGATTAAATGTACTCAAACAATATTCTCTCAGGCAGTCGCGGTAGCAGTACTCAAGGCTTATATATTCGTCTACTCGATATCTCTACGTGATTCAGTCACCTGAGGCTCTACAACTTTGTACGTACTGTACCTGGTCGCCAACGTGTGTAGCAAACTAAGTGTTGCTGTTATGAAAGGTGTTCCTTCTAATGATTCTCCCACCGCCTTCGGTAGACCAGAGCTATTGCACGGTCTCGGCTTTGGAAGCCGGATACGTCGACGTTCCAATGGCACAAATAGTAGACACAGCTGAACACGACGAAGTCTCTCGCTTTCCCTGCCTTGCCTTCCTGTTACGCCATTCTTCAAACGGAGATACCTTTGTCTTCGATCTTGGGATACGGAAAGACTGGGAGGAAGGTCTTCCACCTGCTTTGGTCAAAGCAACGAAGCGGTGGTACAGCGTCGATGTTCCACAAGATGTGATCGAATCTCTTCAGAAGGGAGGATACGAACCATCGCAGATCAAGCACGTTTGCATCTCGCACATCCATTTCGACCATCAGGGGGACCCTGCTGCATTTGTCAACGCGACCTTCATTGCCGGGGAAGACACTCGGCCGCTCCTCATTCCGGGCTACCCTACTGATCCGAATGCACACTTCCCAACTGACCTGCTCCCTCACGGACGAACACGCTATGTATCAACAGCGGAGATGAGCCCGATCGGTCCATTCCCCCATGCGCTCGATTTCTACGGCGACGGGAGCCTCTACATCGTGGATACGCCCGGGCACATCCCGGGGCATGTTACAGTCCTCGCGCGCACATCGTCGGACGGAGGGTGGGTGTACCTCGCAGCGGATGCGGCGCACGACTGGCGCCTTCTCACAGGCGGGGCACAAATAGCCGACAGTGAGCACTACGGATGCGCACACAGGGACAAGGAGACAGCGGCAAAGTCGATCGAGTGGATAACGCAAGTCTCGCAGCAGCCGCGGGTGCGAGTACTTCTTGGACATGATGTGCCGTGGTTCAAAGACAACAAGGATGGTTCGGCATTCTGGCCTGGCAGTCTCGAGTCACTCTGAATGCGTACGTGTGCGCTTTAGGCTTCGTCTTGGATTATATTGAACAAATTGCAGCCGGGCATGTGCGAGATATTTGGGCTCGAGACAGAAGCGTCACAACACAATCAAAGGAATCACAACCCCGATTTATTGGGTTTACATATGTAATCCGACGCTCCAACATATGCGAACAGGCGGGTGCTCTCCAGTCTGGTCAGCACAAATTGGAATATACTTGACTCAATATCACATTTTGGCGAATCACCCCACTATCTCAGTTACTCCATTTCCTCAGACTTGAATCTGTTGTTACATTTGATGTATCGGATGATCATGCTATCCCGATATCTCTAGATAAAGAGTGCTGTATTCGATTAAGTCTCAGTACACAAGAGTCGCAACATGTCAAGTTCAGCGAAAGGCCACGACACACAGGTGCTAGCAGAGAATCTGAGACAACATGGATGATATCAAGCCTGATGTTTCGCGGGAAGGCAGCTGCAAGAGGAATCTGAATGTACAGGCACTGGGGCGCGCATGGTACGTCGCCTGACGCACTCCACAATTTAATCATTCTCATTGGTGTCCTAAAAAAACCACATCCATTATTGGTACACTGGTCAAGTCCCACGAGGACAGATAGAGCCAAAAGACGTCCTGGATAACTTAGCTAGTAGCATATCTCGCTGCGTATACCACCTATGTGAACGTAGTATAATGATCCAGCTCTACATCTCTACTCTCCTCGGGCCTGGTATGACTCCTATATTTGAGATTCACGCATCATTGACGGTCAAGAATTCAGCACAAAACCTATTTCAACTCGGGATGAATCGACACAGCCAACGAGCGTCGCATCGCATGTGGCCAGTGCTCTCGTGGTCCCGGACGAATCAGGCTCGTCGCACAAAATCACTCTACCCGCCCTTGGTGCTCGCATTAGCGAGAAAGGTCTCTTGGGAGCAGCACAGAGGTGAGTGGACACATACTTTCTGTTCAGACTTCTTATCATATATGCGCAGTCTGCTGGTCTGACTGTCTGCAAACAACTGCAAGAGTATTCCAAAAAGGACGACTGCGTGGTCATAGCCAAACGAGATCCAGCTCATACTGGACACAGCGTGATTCAAGAACATGTCCAGTTATTGACGGTCGACCATTGGCATCTGTTGACACCTGCAATGTCCGTGACAGAGCGGAGGAATACCCAACAGAGCCGGAGTACCTATACGAACCCATCCTCAGACTGAATGTAGATGATCGCATGCAAAGGACATACCACGAAAATAAAAGTCGCTGGAAGCGATACAAGACTCGAACACTCACCGGGCATCCGAGTCGTCTAGGTTGGGTGCTTTCGTCGACATGTTCGCTATAAAAGCTTGTACTTTCACCGGATGGATAGTGATGCAGACGCATTAGTACTGTCATCTGCTACTCTGAAGATAACGACTCTGAAGGAGGTCAGCGACTCAGACTCGAAACAATTCTGATGAACGACCTCTACGGTCACATTGAGCGGAGGTGCCCTTTCGGAGACAACCGAGCGGAGACGACCTTCGACCGAACTGAGTACCACGTCCTCCGATTCGCTGCACCCACCGTTGTCCGCATACTTCTCTCAAACCCAGACTGCTTCTCTCCTTTGACTTACACCTCCAGCAATACTAACACTGTCTCTGCCATGTTGTGTATTCTCTCGCTCTCTGGCGTAAAACACTATGGAGCGGGGTAATTGCTCAACCTGCCACTGCATCGCCTCCTCAATCCATCCGGACGGAATCCTAAAGACTTCGAACCTTTCAGACCACCGATGCCCATAGTACTATCTCATATATCCTTGGAGCGCTGCGCTGTTCGTTCCGGAGAGGCGGAGGTAGAACAGGCGGATAGACTGCATCTCACAACATTACTGCTGTCAACCTTAGCGCGCCCATCCCAGCGCGATGATACGCCGCGTATGACGGCACCGAGAGATTTTGCCATGATGCGCTGTTCCACCGGTATGTCTGTGTGGTCACGAAGGCACAGACGTACAAGATGTCAAATGGGACTAATCATCGACGAACATCAGTATCGCCTTGTTTTTCTCTTCTTTCATTCATTCCACGGCGGAGAGAACACTGCGCGCATCTCCAGGAGAACTATCAGAGGCGGTCAGATAACCTGATCGCGCGTCTTCGGCGATAGGCTGAAGACCATGGTCTAGGAAGGGGAAGACATGGTTCGATGATGAGATTATGGGTGTGTTCCTTCATGCGGGGACGCTGCCTCAGAGCGAATCAGGCAGTATATCTAAGGATGCTTGCGCTGACGAGGATCCGTGAACGGTCATGTTCGCGGCTAGCAGTCCGAAGTTGAGGTGTGTCAACCTGTGTCAACATGTTGATTCTCTATTCAGCCGCCGACAGTCCCAGTGAATCAGCAAACGCCATCAGATGCACACTACTCTCCCCTGTGAGCAACTTGGTCTGTAGATTGCAGCTAATGCACTGCTCAGTCCAAATGTACAGGTGGAGTTTGTCTTTGGCGTTGTTGATCTGAGTATTACAGATACGGGTTCGGTATTCGAGCAGATACTCGAATCAACGTTGGCCTAGAGAAATTAGACTCGTCAGGATTTGAAGATTTGTTTGGCACTGTAGCGACAGGATGGCAAGGTCAACAGTCGCGAGGCAGCCAACCACACAAGGCGGATCGAACAAGTGGCTGTCTGCTATGGTAAGTGGCGGTGGTTGTGCACACGCTGAAGATGCCACAAGGACAATGTGGCCTCGGTGGACAGGCAGCCGCGGATAATGCCGGCTTGATAGTTTAAAAGCTGGTTGTGGCAAACCTGAGTGTCGCCCTGATGCTTCGGACCCTGCCATCCGGCCTCTTCACAATAAACAATTCAAAGGTATTCTATTGAACATTCATGTTGTTGAATGGCTTTTTTACCACCCTTGTGGCAACGTTGGCAGGCAGCAATGCGAGACGCTATGCTCCCCTCTCAGGCTACTCGAATCGATCAAGATAATGTATTCTCAACTTTGATTACCCACGATGAGGATGAGGGTGCCGAAGTTTGTGGCTTTTTTGAATGACTTTCCATAGATAAATCATCTCATTTTTGTGCCCAGCTCGTTCCAGTAGAAGATGCGCGGCAAGAGGCCGCATTTCCGCTCGAGATCTTCGAGCATATCATCGACCAACTACATCCTTCCAGAAATGTGCGCACCTTGCGGAGCTGTTCTTTGGTTTGCAAGGCATTTGTCCACGGGTGTCGCAAGCGTCTCTTTGCTTCAATCAGGATCAGCGACAACTTTGCTTTGCAACGCCTTGTAGATATGTTACAGCAGCCCCACTTGGCACCCTATTTGACCCACGCGCGCGAGCTTTATGTTGACGATCCCAATGCCCGCCCACCTAAGAGGAATGGATTTATGACACTTGCCGAATGGAAAAGGTCCTGCCGATCTTCCGATGAGCCACTTGATGCAGAGCAGCCAGGGATCAACATGCCTCTCCTCGCCGAGCTGATCGCGCGACAGTTTCAAATATTGGAACGGCTCTATTTTCAACTTCCGGAAGGTCAGCCGTTCGTTCATATCCCACCGTGTCATTTTGTTGACAGTTTTATTTTGCTTCTGACAGATGAAAACGAACTGCAGGGTTTCTCGAGTCCCTCGACAACCCTCTTTCCACATCTCGCCCTGCTCAAAGTCGATATAGGTACGGAATGGAAGGCCCGGGGACGTCTGTTGCAAGCTGCAAGATTCTTAAAGAAATTTTCTGGGGAATCGAAGCACCTCAAGCGGATTATAGTATCGTTCGTCATGGAAGACTCTTCCAACGAGATTTTGGAAATAGACCGTGGAGATTGGGATAACATCGATGATGCGTTAGTGACCGGGTCATTCTCAAATCTCGAGAGGGTTGAAATTCGGTGGATGGGGTGGAATTTCAATTCCGGGTACTTTAGCTCAGAACTCGTTCCCCAGCACCTCAAAGCCCGATTCCCTAAGTTGGCGCGATGTGGCATCTTGCGCATTCGAAGAGCATAACAACCTGGCTTAACTATGCTCGGACTTGAACGGTTGGGCTGCCTGTCTTACTCATCTACTTATCTTGGTTGATCTGAGGTTCGAAATATGATGTATCTGAATTCTTATCGTATTCTTAGAATTCGACTCAACTTGAACTGCGTGGTTGTTTGGCTTGAGTCTATCTCGGATGTACAACAACATAATGATCATCATTGAGTAGATACGCCATGAAGCATAGTGACAATGTAGTGACGAGATTAATCAATGCGAGATACTCCACTTCACAGCTTTCGCGCAACAGTCCCCCTCGTCCTTCACTTCTCCATCCTTGAAAGGTCCATTTTTGACTGCCGTTAGATACATCATATCTCTCCTACTGCGAGATGGACCACTTCGTACCCCTGCCATATGGCGTCCGCAAAATTAGGTCGGCAGAAAGGAGGAAGTCAGTATATGATACTCACGTCAAAACCTCTGTCCGTAGCAGTAAGAGGCTCCGAATATGCGAGATGCTTTGTTCTCGACGATTCGTCTGGGCAGCCAAGGCATTGGGACAACCCAGTAAGGTAATTGTTTTGGTCGAGCTGATGGTGAGGAATCGTCAACGAGGGCCGACAACGACATCGATGATCACACACTGATGACACTCATTTTTGCAAATATTTGGTGAGTTTTTCTCTTACGTCCTCTCATTTCAAATAGCCCAGCCCAGGAACGTCACTACGCTGAACGTAAATCAAGTCCTCAGCATCAGTACAGGGCGAACGCAATGTTCAGGTGTTTGCGCGAGATCATCGTAGAACTCATCAAAGTTTAGCGGATTGCGTGCTGCACTGTTGTTGTTCAACCCACTCGAGAAGAACTCGACATCGTCCATCATAAGCAGCACTAGTGTGTAAAGGTAGAGGACGAGCAGCGGCGATTACCTGTCTGCACAGTTAAAACCTATGGTAAGACAGCACGTCAGCCAAACGATATATATGACACAAATAAATCCACGCACTCGTGAACCCGCTGCGGACTGATCGTCCTGACTCAACGGCGAACTCCTCACGTAATGGCGATGTATGTTTTCACTACCACACTTTCTCAATTGGCCGCCGCGTTGGGCTCACAGCGATGCTAGTACCTTGTCGCGTCTCATTGACTAATCGTAAGTACAAAACAGAACGAGATGAGATTCGGCTTTGAAGTATGACGCTGAGCCACGGTCAAGAGAGTATACTGAGGGGCGCTGTGTTTGTCTCTCCGAGGTTCCAATTCATGAGCGCAGCAGTGAGCTGGACCTTGTGGGCGGTATGTATTAGCTCGGATGAGTGAAGACAGCTAGATTAGCCAGCAAGCGGACTCCCAAGTCATGAGTAATATGTAGAGATGTTTATTGGATGTCTGCGAGAAGACCGGGCGCCTATAATGTCACTGCTAGGTCTCTCTCAGGCTATGGGTAATCTCCTCTTCCGAGTCCTTCCTAGTCATCCAGTCGGATTGCTCTGATGTGCAACCACGACAGCTAGGATAAATCGGTCTTCATAGTCAGTCGGGTCTCCGTAACTATCGAAGAAGTGCCATCTGATAATTCACGGCTGGGGCACTGAAGCAAGGCGCGTCTATGGCTGAAGGACCTCCAGTGGCTAAATCTCTTATCAAGCGCGACAATAGCCTCGGGATTCACTCGGTACGAGGTTCTGTACCAGATGAACCGCTTGCATATGTGTTGACATCTCAGTCAATGATTACCAGGATAAAACTACTGACAACCTAGTCGATCTGGTACCTGTGCTCCCGCTTGAAGTCTTCGAATTGATCATCGACCATTTCAACTTCTATCCTGATAATCGCACCCTTTGCGCGTGCTCCCTTGTATGCCGCAATTTTGTCCACAGGTGTCGAACACGACTCTTTTGCTGTATCTCCATACACAAGAAGCAGACAGTACTGCTGCTTGCGCAAGTCTTTCGTTTGTCGCATATAAGACCTTATTTTGCATGCATTCGCGTCATACATGTGTACAACCCCTTCCTCAGGCCATTGCGAGATGAGATCGCCTATCTTCTTCCTATCCTCTTCTCGACCGGTTTATCAACAGTCGTGGAACTCCATATCTCCAACGGCGGATGGCAGCATCTCCCATCACACCTCGCTCCTGCAATGTTTATTCACTTTTTTTCATCAGTCACATTGCTTCAAGTATCCAATTCCCTGTTTTCATCCTTTCGGGATTTCCAACGTCTGATTTGTACACTCCCTCAGCTCTCGCGCTTATATCTCTACAATATTGAATGGCCACATACCGAACAGCATTGTCAGACCCAGCTGGGACGAAGTCTTCGGCTTAAAGAGTTGCACATAAGCTGGATCGCGGCCAGACTACTCTTGGAATGGCTATGCATTACGCCATCGATGGAAACTTTGCGCTCGGTATATATCTTCCATATCAAAATCCCAACTCAACCTCTCACTCGTTTCTTCGCACAACTTCGCACACTGAATGAGTTAGATATGGACTATGACAATGATTCGACAGGTGTGTTGTGGACTGCCTTTCGTCTAAATCAGTTACAAACTCCACATTATAGTGAACAAACTGCCGGACGGGACATGGCCTATATCAGAGCATCTGCAGCATCTCGCTTCGATACGCATCAATATGGGTCCAAATTGGCTCGATGAAGGTTGTATATCTGGGCTGGGGAGTTTTTTCGAGAGTCTATCTACCAGATGCCTCCAGTACGTCACGCTCGAAATCCGCTTCTCTCATCTGCGTGGTGAGAAACAAAATCAAGATATCGGCGAATGGGTGAACATCGATAAAGCTCTGTCTCGAAAGATGTTCCAGTCCATTCAAAAGGTGCGAGTGGAATGGACGGGCAAGATTCATGGGAAAGTCGATGGACTAGAAGTCTGTCGACAAATCGAGGCAAAATTTCCAGCTTTGCAGAAGTGTGGATGTCTGGAAGTGCGAGTGCTGAGTTTCGACGAGTGGGCTCCCGGATTTGGTGACCGGGCAAAGTAGATATTTTGGAGTCCCGATGCTTTTACTTATTCCTGCTGTGCTCCTTCGTCTTTCACGAATCATGAATTCAGTACCGCACATGCCTGTCTTGAGTTCGGTCTAATCGATGCCGAGATCCGGATTATGCTAGTCTCCCGCATACAACTCTTAGCAACGATTTTTTGAGAAAAGAGAAGAGAATGAAAGAACGAAAGAAGTGTAAGGAAGACAGTCGTCATATGGATCTGCCTTGAAACGCACTCTCTGAGTTTAAGCTATGAAGGGCGCCCTGGAATAAGCTATGAGGAAATAACTTGGCCTACTGGCGTACCATATAGAAAAATGTTTCTGGTTCTCACTTGGAGATCTCATAAACTGGTCTCAAAGAAATGCTAGATGATAGTGACATATCCATGATTTTAACAGTTGACCATAATAGGACAAATACCAACGACCGTGATCGTGAGTGAACGACGCTGATTTTATCAGATGAATTCACCAGCATATCATTCATATTTTCCGTCACGAGGGGAACACCCACTTAGCGGCAGGAGGACCATGACATCATGTGCTGGCTGCTCCCCATATGGCGTATTTACTTTCCTGTTAAAGCTCTGGGCACTGGGATTTGGAGCGGGAAACTCGCTGTTCATCATGATGTTAGCGTCGGCACATTGTCCGCAGGCACTGCAAGTGTTAGCTGGGGAGAAGCGTGAGAGGTAATCCAGTCTGATTTACACAAAGCTTACCTCCCAGTGCTCGTCTTGCAATTGTAGCCATCAGAGTCGTGAGTATGCTCCAGGCAGACCTAGGCATCCATTATATTCACATCAACCTCGCGTGAGACCATCATTCTGGACTTACAAAAACATGGACAACGTTGCTGCGGCGACGCTCATAAATAGACTGCCCAGGGTCTTGTACTTTTGAATATTGCATGTATACTGAATTTGGATTACCGCAGGGGGTGTAGCTACATCAGCGGCGGGTGGAGAAGTTAAGTTGGTGTATGCAAGCACGTTCGACTCCGAAAGGGCACTTTCCACAAAGGGACCAGCAGGTACGAGGGTCTGGTTGAAGGCGGTCAAATTAGTAAGGATCTGTTGCATGGAAATTATTGGTTGAATATAACATGACTAAGTCCAGGGAAACGACTTACATTGTTAGGCGTCCAGTGTCCAACGTCTAACCGGATCGCAGAATAGAATACTTGAACTAGGTTGTATAATGTGTATGTAGTCTGGTACGGAACAGCTCCGTAATTGCCGGTGTTCGCGACAATGCTGAGATCCTGCTGGGAGATGCCATTATACCACACGATGTCAATCTCCGGTGGCTGGGAGTTGTAGTCCACCTGCATCGTGTTTGGTTGGAATTGTATTGTGACCTTACTGAGGAGCACTACAGTTGTATTTGAGACTGGCATTAGGTATTGCGTGTCGTATATTGGTATGTATGCGTCCGCTGAGTATCACATTCAAGCTCAATACTTAGCGACGGATACGAGTAGACTGTTATCACACTTGCCTCCAAATCCGTTCATAGCATCTAAGATAGCACGAGCGAGGCTATTTTCAGGTAGTAGCCCTGACAAAATTACCTCGATTACCTTATGGTTCGTATATGACCACGATGTGCTAGCCTGAAACCCAAGCTGTGAACAGTCAATTGCGGCCTGTACCATGTCAACGTCACCAGTGTATATTATGAGATAAGGGGTTCAATTTTACCTGCAGCGTGACTGTCAAGGTATCGCCCTTGACCCTAACTCTAACCCTAACCCCAGTACTTACTTGTGTAGTTCTGGTAGTTACAAGAGTGAAGCGTAGTGCTTGTCTTGGGAGTGGCTAACTCAGAGAGAGTAGAGTGAAGTAGACGGTGTTTGATCGCTAAGATCAGACTACCATACTACGCTATATTGCTCTGGTCTTTATACATGAGGAGCCAGACCCC
>NW_012133468.1:49648-54169 GCF_000313525.1 Fibroporia radiculosa | reverse complement strand
CCCCCCATCCCACCCCCTCCTCCTCCCTTCACGCCCCCTTCACGACCTCCGCGCCGCCGTCTACATCACCATGTTCGTATCTTTCCCTTTGCCTCCTCTTGTCTCTCAATCCCAGGTCTCGTTTCAGGTCGAACAGCGACATATCCAGTGCCTCTAGCGCCTCAACCTCTACCTTCGTCACCGCCCTCGTCTTCAACGCCGCCGTTTTCGGTGGTGAACTTGCCGCATTCACCCTTCTCCGCCCCTATTTCCCCGCAATATACCAACCGAGAACATATGTTCCTCCTGAAAGGTGAGCCTTATGGGCTTTATGGTTGTTGTTTTTTCTCCTGGAGGAAAACGCCTTGAGATGTGCGGATGTTGCTCAGGCACCCTCCCACACTCCTTACGCGTGCCTTATCACACGCTGTCAGTGCGTGTGTTGAACCGACATTGTTCATTTCCGTCTTAATTTGGCGCACATATGTCCCTTGTTGCAGGGTTTGCGTGACGTTGGTCGTCAACCTTGTTTGTTGACTAGACCGTCCTTTCTCATGGAATGCTCCAATCTTGATCTTATGTCTCTTTTCTTTTCTGATATCTATCCTGCAGTAAACGAGCACAACCGCTCAGTGACAGCATTTTCCTCTGGCCATGGGCTGTCTACAAGGCAGATTACCACAAAATAAAGGATGTCAATGGCCTTGATGCGTACTTCTTTGTGCGCTTCCTCCGCATGATGCTTCGCGTCCTTATTCCTATTTGGCTCATCTCCTGGGTCATTCTGCTTCCTGTTGATTCGGTTGGTACCACGTCCGGGACGAGCGACAGCCTTACCCAGTTCCAGTTTGGCAACATTGGTCCTGGACAACAGGATCGTCACTGGGCCCATCTTGTTCTCGTGTGGGCATTCACCAGTGAGTCCGCTTGTAATTTGTCTTCATCCATTACTCATAGCATCAAGTATGGATATGGTGGAATATCCGACACGAGATGTCGCATTTCGTGACGACTCGTCAGCGATGGCTTATTGACCCCGAAAATGCAACTGCGCAGGCCAATACGATGCTAGTCACTGGTGTGCCCCAGCGGTATCTGACAGAAGCAGCAATCAAGGATGTGTTCTCTTACCTTCCTGGCGGAGTTGCAAAAGTCTGGTTGAACAGGTCAGCAATGCGAATCCCTCAGTGTGAGCCGCGCTCAATTATTTCCCCCAGAGATCTGAAGGATATGCCCGATTTATACGAGCGACGGCTCGAGGCGTGCAAGATCCTTGAATCAGCGGAGACATCCCTGCTTAATACTGCTATCAAGCTGCACAATAAACGAATCAAGAAAGAAGCCAAGGCAGCGAAGAAGTCTGGCAAGATCGTAGCCACGGCCGACGAGCAACGTCTGACTGACGGAAGCATCATAGACACGGAACGGGGTGATGCTCTCAGTCTTGCAGAGCGTCTCGTACCGCAGAAGAAACGCCCAACTCGCCGACTGCCGCTGCTGTCTTTCTTGCCGTCACTTCCGCTGATTGGAACACAGGTGGACTCAATTGAATGGGCGCGTGAGGAGATTGCCGTCACTGGTGCAGCGCTGCGGAGCGGCCGGCGGACTCTCGCCCGGGAGGTCGAGCGGATGTCGACGAGTCGCGATTCGCGGGACAGCGAAACAGGTAGCGCGGATGGACACGGTCACGTCAGCGACCATGGGCACGCAGGAGAAGATGCAGAGGCGGTGAAACCAAACCCTGAGACGTCGTTGACGTATCCGCCACTCAATTCGGCGTTTGTTCTGTTCAACGAGCAGATTGCGGCGCATATGGCTGCCCAAGCGCTTACACACCACTCGCCATATCGGATGGCTCACAAGTATTTGCACGTAGCACCAGCTGATATCATTTGGGGGAACCTGAACATGAATCCATATGAGATGAAAATTCGTACGGCCATCAGCTGGTGTCTGACCGTTGGATTGATCATTGTATGGGCATTTCCTGGTATGTACCTCAAGTGTTTTTCAATTAGAGTACCCTGATGTTTGCTCTAGTGGCGTTCATTGGTGCGGTCAGCAACATTCACTCACTGTGCAGCACGTACGGTTGGCTCGCGTGGGTCTGCGGCCTTCCACCCGTGATTGTCGGCATTATATCTGGTATTCTTCCTCCCGCGCTCTTGGCAATCCTCATGATGCTCCTCCCGATCGTGCTGCGTTTGATGGCACGCTTCGAGGGCATGCCGACACGGTCGTCTGTTGAATTGAGTTTGATGACGCGATACTTTTTGTTTCAAGTGATCGTATGTCTTTTCCTTAAGCGTCTGTGTGTGCCAAGCTGATGTCGCGGCAATCAGCACTCGTTCTTGATTGTGACGCTGAGTTCCGGTATAATTGCAGCGCTACCACAGTTGGTTGAGGATACCAACTCGATTCCTTCGATGCTTGCTTCGAATTTACCCAAGGCGTCGACGTTCTTCCTGACGTTAGTCTCCTCGCTCTACTATTAATTTATAATTGCTGAACGGCACATCGTTAGGTATATCATCTTGCAAGGCCTTTCTGGGTCGGCTTCCGGCTTCCTTGATATTATTTCTCTAGCCATCTACTATGTCAAATTGTACCTGATGGGCAGTACACCGCGCTCAATCTACAACATCAAATATTCGCTGAATTCGGTTCAATGGGGCACAGCGTTCCCGTCTGTAACGCTCCTGGTCGTTATCAGTGGGTTCAACCATGTTGTAATATCTCGCATTAACTAATCCATGCAAATAGCCGTCGCATACAGTATAATTTCTCCTATTATTAACGGCCTTGCTGTCGCTACATTCTTCTTGCTTTACCAGCTGTGGAAGTATCGCTTCCTCTGGCAACTTGGACAGCCGAGGGCGGACGAGACGGGTGGTATGTTCTTCCCGAAGGCCATTCAACACGTCTTTGTTGGGTTGTATCTCCAGCTGGTCTGTCTCGCTGCGTTGTTTTTCCTGGCTCAGAATGGTTCGAAAAAGCCGAGCGCCGTTCCGGAAGGTGCTTTGACGATAGTACTAATTGCTTTTACCGTAAGCATACCGTCTTTCGACATTTGAAGGGGTACTGAATGACTCGTGCACACAGGCCTTCTTCCATATCATCATCAACAACTCGTACGGGCCACTGATCGACTACCTGCCGCTCACGCTTGCGGGTCAGGATTTGGAACTGAAGGATTCGAACCGCGCCGTAACAGAACAGGTACTTCGTGAGAACGCATCTGCAACGAGCTTGGACGCCGAGCAGCAGGAGAAACGGCAGGGCGAGGGGCAACAAGTACGTTCACGTAGAGAATCCAGCCATCCTGGGAAAGCCCGTGTCGACACAAAAGAATACGCTACGCGTGAGTCAGACGAGATCGCTGATGCGACCGGGGACGTGGATGTGGAACAAGGTGTAATTCAGGCCGCGTCGGAGGATGATCTATTGGGCGTTGACGAAGAGGATGGCCCGAAAGACTTCTATCATCCCGCGACAGTCGAACCTCAGATGACGATATGGATACCGAAGGACCCGCTTGGCCTCGGAGAAGCGGAGGAGAACGTCAATCGCGAAAAAGGGATTGCGGCGTCGACAGAGAACGCTCGCATGGACGGGAAAGGCCACGTTGATGTCTTGGGTGCACCGCCCGAGGATGGATCGCGGTGAATTTAGGATTTTGTTTGGGTTTCGGAAATATCCGTATATTCCCTGGCCGCGGTTGTGAGGGATTAGGGAACGGAGGGAATGGATCTACTGTGTATTATCTGCGTTTCTCAGTCTTTGAATCCATGATTTCTAGGAATACCATACTACTTCAGTGATTCCCATGTACGTATCAGACGTGCAGTTGTGTATACCCGTTTCTTTACCGTGGTTATTCTGTACAATACAGTGCATACGTACAAGAGTGTTCTGCGTGATAATCAATTCAGTTATGAACGTGAGCGGCAAAGCTTAAGGTTAAAGCCAGACTTATGGTGCCCCTCGCTACCGCATGACCGCATTGCGACACGTGGTTGGAGGTAGACCCGGAAATAAACGGCTGTTATCTCCTGTCACTTGCTTTTGTCCGCTCTTACTTACACTAAGTACGTTTATTTCGCTACACAGGTGTCTGAGAATCCATTAATAAGTCAACAGATTGAGTTCCATGGTAGCTACCTATATTTGTTTGGCCGCCGGCCCCTTCCCACTAGTTTCATATCGAAAACCCTCCACGTGTGAGATCGATTTGGGTCGAACTCCACTGGTCTCGTCCCCAGAGAACGAGATCAGTTCCCACGACGTTCGACTTCTCATGTCTTTATCTCACCAGATGCTGGCAAGTGACCATATTTAATTGGCAATTTGCTGAACATGCGCTAAACGAGCTTATCAGAATCTATTTCTATACGTTTGGAACACGGAACTACCGATACGCTCGTTACATAAATACTGATAAAGCACGGGCTGGAGGGTGAGCAGCGTGTGCGCATGCTAGGGGGGATGACTGTGCATGTCTCGTAGACCAACCAGCTTAAGGTCGATTCAACAGTTCACACT
>NW_012133468.1:22754-49456 GCF_000313525.1 Fibroporia radiculosa | reverse complement strand
AAAAAAAAAAAAAAGAGCCCGGAACGATACGACTGATGTATTTGCGGCTGATCAGATTCTACTAATCCGACTCGATCGAGCGTATCGGTTCCTGTTTCCATTGACAGGCCCTGTTTCCATACAATTCAGATAAAAGCACCAACGACATTGGGGCCAATCTCCACCTTCGTCCTTATCTCCCGCAACAGGGAGTAGGTGAAGTTTTCGGCGAAGACAATGTCGTCTGAAGACGAGAAGACTGTTACTTTGAAGAACCAGCTTCAAGATGAACGTGATGAAGGGTATGAATATGGGATCTGGGGATCTTGGATTCCTACATACATACCGAACAACTCGCTCGTCGTCATTTGGTTGTTGGTCGCTTCGTCATGTATCACCTCAACGGTACGTTATCCTGCCAGCCGAACACGATCTCATACTAACCCTGAAGGCAGACTCTTGGGTACGACGGCTCAATGATGTATGTCCTAACCTCCATTCGTGAATGTACACTGACGTTATATATCAGGAACGGCCTGAATATCCTCCCATCCTATGCATCTTATTTCGATCTCGACGACGTGACAACAGGTCTTTTGACGGCTTCTATTTGGATAGGCGGGTGTCTTGCTGGACTTGTCTACGGTCGCGTCACGGATGTCCTGGGTCGTCGGCCCGCAATGTTCTATGCCGCACTCATCACAGTCATTGCTGTGGTACTCCAAGGCGCCGCACAGAATATGGGTATGTTCGTGTTCGCGAGGATATTGGTTGGATTTGGGACGACTGCAAGCGGTGTTACTGGCCCGAGTTATTTGGCGGAGACGTTACCTGTTGAGTGGAGAGCGTGGGGCGTTGGGTTACTGAATGATTTCTATTATGTCGGTGCGTATCTCTCTCCCATTCTGATCTCCGTCTTCGGAGATATCTAATGAGGGTCATCTTGTAGGAGGCTTGATAGCAGCAGGAATAACCTACGGCACATTCGCCCTCACAACAACCTGGGCCTGGCGCATCCCTTCCATCCTTCAAGGGACTTTCTCAATTCTAACAATCTTCCTAATACCCTTCATACCAGAATCACCTCGCTGGCTTGCTTCCCGTTCTTTGTACTCGGCCACCCAGAGGTCCCTGGCACAGACATACGCAAATGGAGATGTGGAGAGCGAAGAAGTGAAGACTGCGTTTGAGGATATTGTTAAAGGGCTGGAGTGGGAGAAAGAGGAGGGACGACAGATGACTCTTAAGGAGGTGTTTAGAACGCGCGGATCGCGGAAGAGGGTTTTACTGGCTTGTTCTGCGGCAGTTTTCAGTACCATTGCTGGTAGGTTCTGTCTCCTAGCTCTGGAGGTTTGATGGTCTAATGATGGGGCTAGGAAACGTCATCGCTTCGTATTATTTGGGATCGATGCTTGATAATGCTGGTATAACGAACGCGAAGACTCAATTGGAGATCGTACGTGTCCTTCTTTTTCGCCAATGAGTATATACTGATCTATCTTTTGATATTCTTAGAACATAATCCTTAACGCGTTCTGCTTAGTCTGCGCCCTGTTTGGTACTTACTCCTGCGATAAATGGGGTCGTAAACCTACGACGGTAGTGAGCGCGGGGTTGCTTACCATATTCATCTTCATGATCGGTGGACTTACGAAAAGTATGTCTTCATTGTCAGTATAACGATGATCATGACTAACGGCTTCTAGCATACGGCTCTTCGACGAACACATCTGCGATATATGCGACAGTAGCCATTATATTCCTTTTCCAAGGTGCTTACTCCTTCGGATGGACGCCAGTTTTGTATCTCTATCCGCCTGAGGTGCTGAATTATACGATACGAGCAAATGGAATGGGCGTATTCCAGTTTGTGGCTAATGGAGTTGCGTAAGTCCAAGTCCCTCCTTCCCCTCTCACATATTGTGAAACTAATCACCACCCTAGCCTGCTATTTGTATTCACGATGCCGATAGCCATTACCAAACTCTCTTGGAAAATATACATTATAAACGGAGCCTGGGACGTCCTTGCTTTCTTCGCCGTTATCATTTGGTGGGTTGAGACGAAAGGGAAGAAGTTGGAGGAGATTGATGAGCTTATTGAGGGACGCAGAATGGGTGGGGTTGGAGTGGAGAGCGGTGCAGGCTTGGAGAAAGTCAGTGGTATAGACTTTCAGAGGGATGGAGATGAGGATGGCAAAGTGAGATAGGGTAATGTCGCGTTTCATGAATAGGGTGTAACAGAAAGTGATATGATATATATTAGTTTTCGCAATATATAGAAGCGATGTATTAGATCCACTTCTAGTAATGGCGCGCCTCATGTGACCGCGTCGCGACACGTGGTAGCTAGAAGCTGCTCGAAAGTGCCTGTGACAGCCGCCGTCCACAGCTGACTACGCTATTTGACAAGAGAGCGACTTGTTCGGAATCCGTATATCGACAACATATCTCATCTTTGCTCCTCGCTGTAAGCCCAGGGTAATCGCACACAACCTCCGGAATTATTGCAACGCTCCCGATCCTTGATCGCTCTTGTACGCGATGTCTAGAGGCATGCCTCTGCTCAGCGGCCCGCCGCCGGGATCGGATGCAAATGAGCAGTCATGTCGGAAATGCGACAAGGAGTTCAATATCCTTTTCACGCGCTCGAGGAGGTGCAATCATTGCGGTGCGTTTTGGCCTTCAGTTGCGAACTGGTGTGGCACTGATACTCGTAGTACCATTCGATCGTGCAGGTTATGCCTATTGCCACTCGTGCACAGACTTCCAGGCTCTGATTCCACGCCGTGGCGGCCCCGCGGATGGGTATGAACCGGTTCCTGTATGCGCCTTCTGCATAGATAATTTGACGAGTGCGTGGCGTACTCCTGCTGCGTTGCGCGTATGCGTGTGCAGCTGCCTGGTGGAATATTGATGATGCCAGTGCACAGTCACCGCAGCAGGCAAGGGACAGCTCAAGCAGCTTCCGCTGGCTAAGCTCAAGAAGTATGCGAATGCTTATGACATCAAAGTCAATGGTGTGTTAGAGAAGGATGAGCTGATCGAGACCATTCTGGCTGCGAGAGTGAGTGCTGGATTCCTCTTGAATTGACGCACACCTATTTGTGTGGCTATGCGTCGCCTCCCTCGCCTCCCACTCGCTCTGTGGGCTCGCGTTGTTTCTAGTAATCTCTTGCGATAGACCGAGAGATTGCGATATCTACGACTGTCGATCTCAGAATTTCCCCGTTCTGTGATTACAACTTCCTTGATTCTAATGCTCGTTCATCAAGGACCCACGCAATGGATGCCTACGCCCGGCCAACGAAGTACGTTTTTCCCTTCAACTCTCAAATACGACTGTTCTAGATGTAGGCTTCTTCATACTCAGGAGTATTACCGCAGGAACTCTGTCCCGAGCCGAAGAAATAACCGCTCGCGCGGATTCTTCACGCGAGCTATGGATGCCATGGGTCCCGATCGGTCCACTAACCAGTCAGCGCAATCGTCGCCGCACACGACTTACCAGGCTCGCCAACGCACGACTTCGGGGCCTAGTACGTTTCCGAGACCAGATCTTGATCCCCAAAGGTCTCAGCCGCGACAGCAACGGCCGAATCCTCCTCCGCCACCACCGCCGCCACCATCAAACCCGTCACCACACCCAAGTTCTTATGGGTTCGCTTATAGACCGCCCCCTACTTCATCACCGCATCTTCATGCTCCAGGGGGCTCACAACCGCGGGGGCGCACAAGAGCTGCCTCTGCGTCTCCTGCCCCTCGTGTTCCGACACCTCCGCCAGCTCCATCGCTCGATGAGCTCCTCGAGATGTCCGAGGAGCAATTATCTCATTTGTCCATCCATGCGCTGAAGACAGTATTGTTCCAGAACCATGTGAATGTTCGATTAGTGGTAGAGAAGGAGGAACTTGTGGGCAAAGTACGGACACTCTTGGAAGAAGAACGGGGGGACCGAGAGAGACATGCAGCGGAGTTGGAGGAAGAGAGACTTGCAGATGAGCGCATGAGACGAGATCTGGAAGAGGCGATGAGGCGGTCTCGCGAACAGAGTGCGGCGCCTACTGTTGTGAATACGGAGGAAAGCGCCGCCAGTGGAGCACTGCCCAATGAAAGTGAGGAAACTGAAAATGGGCCGGAGGATGCACTAGACTGGGACAGACGAGGGGATATAGCGGAGGGTGCGTTTAATTACAAAGTATTCACGCCCACTCGCGTTGATGCTATGTTATGAAGAGTCCTTACCTCCGCCACCTCCACCTAAGAGCACCACCTCTCCGCCACCACCGGCCCTCCCACCCAAGGCACAGGCTATGGCGTCCCGTCTAGAGAGGACAGGCCTTTGCGTGATATGCCAAGACGAGGAGGCAAACATCGCCATCGTTGACTGCGGGTGAGTGACGGTAAACTCCTCTCTTGTCGAGGAAATTGACATGGACGTGAAACGGCAGGCACTTGTGTCTGTGTCGGCCGTGTTCTGAGCTGATTATGAAGGGCTCACGAGAGTGCCCTCTCTGTCGCACTCGGATTGTGACAGAGCAGCGATTGTTACGGATTTTTCGAAGTTGAACTGGGGTGCATATGCGCCTATCGCTGCCGCCATCGCTCTCCTGCATGGATGATTGTTATCCTGCTGTGTTCTGATGCTATAATTACGCATGTATGATATATTTGACCATGACTGGCTCCGCGGAATCAATCTTGAATTATCAAGTACATACCTACATACATGCTGTCTTAGATGGTAAGCTCGCTAAAAGGCTCGTTCCCAGCCGTCCTTCATTTTGAACTCCGCTCCGAGGTAGCTTGAGCACGTTCGTCATTTTCGAACTCAGCACCCCTTTTGAGCAATTATCGACAAAAACGGTACGAAGATGTTCTCAGTCCGGCTATCCTGCAAGTCTAACTGACTGAGATTGAAATTCGTCGATCGCGTCGATTGAAGGGAGATCACATGACGGTGATGGCCCTCTTGCAGCCTGAGTGCCAGTCGCATATTGAAGTTGTCGACGACGGACGCGTTGCGCACAGTCGTCGCTTCATTCTCTTCACCCCCAATCTCTGCATGCGCCGTCCTGCTGTTTCTCATCGGATCTTGGCCGAAATTCGTCAGCATTTTCACTCCTGACCTGTGTCCTCGATTCGAGATGCAGCCTCCGCTCGAACAAAGTGGTGTACCGGCGCGTCCTGCAGTAGCGGACGTCCCTCATAACCAACACGGCCGGTATTACAATGAAGCCCCAGCTTCAGCTCCTGCTCCAGCGTATGCTCGTCCTGGCGTGCACCAGGACGCTGGTATCCTCCCTGCTCTCACGTCCGCCCTAATCAGTCTACATGACAACACACTCGGAAAGCTGGAGAAAATTGAGGCCTCAATTAATGCACTGTCGATAAACATCGCGCAAGTGCGTGAGCAGGCGCATGGCGATTCGCTTACGCTGGCCGAGTGGCTCGAGCGCTCGCACATGCGCCAAGCCAAGGCTACGCAGGTTCTCAGCGACAGAGTGGTCGCTATTGAAGGAATTATCGGCACAGTGCCATCTCTTCATCAAGATGCTACTTTAACTGGGCGTCTGCAGCGCATCGATTGTGTCCTCCATGAGCTACTGGAGTGTTCGAACGATCCGGGGGCTGCGAGTGAGCAATCCGCGTTCTTACCTATGCAAGCATTCATTGTCATTATACATAGGGATCAATACATTTCACACGGATGTTAGTGTCAATACCGATTTCGTCATTGACACACAGAGTGAGTAAGATACCCGTTTGGTGTACAGGGAGGCTTACTGTTCTATCAGAGTTCGTGGACATGGGAGTCGACCCAGCGTTTTCACTGCCAGAACTAGTGAACACAGGCACCTACCCTTGCCCTCCAGAAACCATCGACGCTGGAGTGGATTCTCCGAATGTACAGCTTTCCGATGCCTCTGTCGGCACCGAACTTCCAGGAACCGTCGACGCTGGAGTGGATGCTCTGACTGTACAGCTTTCTGATGCCTCTGTTGGCACCGAACCTCTAGGAACCGTCGACGCTGGAGTAGGTGCTCCGACTGTACAGCTTTCTGATGTCTCTGTTGGCACCGAACCTCTAAACTGCATTGATGTCGGAATAGACGTGCATACACTCACTTACGTTGATGCTGCGGTTGATCTGCCAACATCTCAGTATGCAGATGCTGCTGTGGTCACTGACAGCGTCGATCCTATTACTGATGACCATGTTCACCTCTTACGGCGTGTAGACTCATATGGTGCGTCGGTTCCTACCTTTGGTCTAGGTGCGAGATTCGCATGTACTTCATGTCACTCACCGATATGCATGGGTTAGCAGCGGTGTTGCAGCCTCGCTTCCCCATATCTCCATATAGGTCGGATCCTTTGACCCCGGCTCAATGGTCACCACAAAGCAATGATACTGACAGTAAGTTGCCACCGCATTCATTATCTAGGTTTCTTATATTAGTACATCTTTTTTTAATTCGTAGGTTCAGAAAATCTCACACCTGCCTCTCGTCAGTATCCCCTTCGCTCTATAGAGATCACGAATTTTTACACGCAGTTTGTGTCGGATAACCATAGACAATTCAAATATGTCGCTGGAGGAAATCGCAGAATGTAGTGCACTTTGTGCCACACCTTCCGGGTCGCTCTCCAGAAATACTTCACATGGTCCTCACGATCTTAAGAGATCGGAGGGTTTGCTTAACGTACTAGGATTGCAATCATCGCCGGATGTCAGTGAATCTCGGTCTGACGATGTCGCGGTGCAGATGTCACCTCCGAATGCATTGAGAGATGTCTCCGTGACCGGTATATCCGCACAAGCCACTACTTTGGCGGCTAACGTCAGCAGTGTTTCTATATCCCCGATCGGTACGTTGTCACCTCACTCTCCCGTTGCATTTTTTTTCCGCTAGCCTTAAGTCGTGGTCAGCTAAATCACATACTCAGCTTCATCTCCAACTGTCATGAATCCTTCAACATCTACCGCAACATCAGTGAGGAATTCAACATCTCCAAAACCACCTATGAAGAAATCGTCTGGTTGTTTCATACAGATACCTTTACCACGGAATCTCCGTACCACGGTCGTCCGTGTACCCTCTGTCTCGACTTCGCCTCCATTATCTCCACCACATGTGTCTTCGCAGCTGAAAAACTCATTGTCTAGCCTTTCATTGCTTTCGTCTTCGGCCTCGCCGCCACCACCACCCTTGCCTCGTAGAGTCCGTGGGCTAGGTGCGTCGCAATCTCGAGCCCCAGTCCGATCCGAATCGCCTGGGTTTGAGATCATTGAGGCCCCCACGAGTGTCACTGGCAATAGTTTTCACATAGATAATGGCAAAGGAAAGGTGCGCAGTAAAATTAGACCGCGAGATGAGGGCCAGGACCTCGATAAGTCGCGCAAGAGACGTAAGACGGATGAATTTGCGCTTCAATCTGCTTCCCAGCGAACAAAAACTCCCAGTCGCCCGCGGAAAACGCTCGATGAAACAGAAGTACGCAAGACGCTTGCACCGCTTGCTAGCACGTCAAAAATGGCAAGCACTTCAGCAGCCAAATCCCCTACAGGAGAAATTCTATGTGACTGGCCAGCAAAGGTGAATGGCGATGTTGTCTTTCAGCGTGAGGTTAGTATACTATCGCTCCCGTATTTCCGAAATGCTGACAATTTGCGTGGTGGTAAAGTTTGTGCAATGCGACAAGTATGTCCTACACATCTCTCTTTCGCTTATAGAAACTGATTGCGTGCGCCAGCTGCGATGGATGGTATCATTTTGGCTGCGTTGGCTTCACAGTTGGTGATCCACGCCTTGAATCCGATTCAGAGTACTTCTGCCCTCCGTGTCAAGTGGCACAGTAAGTGCATGCATTCCTTGCCAACCTGTCAGCAAGCGTTAATTTCATCTCCCTTTTGTCTGTAGAGCCCAGCGTATGTGTCACTTCATGTCCTTATTACAACAGGCAGTTCCTTTAACTCTACTTTAGGCGGACGTCGACACGCGCATAATACTTCGGCTGCAACTTGTGCACGCCCGGACTGTAATATCGTTTCCGACCCCTCGCAGGTAGATGAATATTTCGTGGACAGGATCATCGGTCGGATGCCGCAGAAGCTCGGTGAGTGGACTCCTGTACCGAGCTTTGTATGGCTCGTAAAATGGTTTGGGTAAGTCCTTCTTACCTTTCACGTCTGGTCCTGCTCAATGGATGGATGTCTAAACAGGTATCCTGTCACCGATGCGTCCTGGACAATGCCGGAAAATCTGGGCGATGGCACTCGCTATATTGCTGATTTTGAAGATGCAGCTGAGATTGAGGGACACGACCTCAACGACCCGCATGAGGTTGTTTTATTGAACGAAGCTGCCGCTGCTGGATGGCTCTAGGCTCTATGTT
Organism: Fibroporia radiculosa; assembly: GCF_000313525.1. Taxonomy (NCBI): domain Eukaryota; kingdom Fungi; phylum Basidiomycota; class Agaricomycetes; order Polyporales; family Fibroporiaceae; genus Fibroporia; species Fibroporia radiculosa. The sequence goes on along the minus strand of NW_012133468.1, from coordinate 41,078 downwards.
ATGCATTCGCGCTATCCTTTCTCTCTCCTTCTCTAGGTCATGTATGTTTTAGTGCACCATGTATCATGATTGTTTGATGAAAATACTTACAGTATGAAGGACCTTATTACATAGCATATAACATTCGCAGCAGTTTTCATATGGTACAATATGGACTCTTAAAAGAATAATTGCTTTTTGGTGATTGACTGAACTACGTGATTAACTCAGTATAAGGTGGAAGCTGTCACGATGTTTCCTGCGGAAGCGCAATAAGCTTCACATTGCTCACACCTTTTTGAAGTCTCTCCAGACCACTTATGATGCCCTCCAATCCATTCGGCAGCATCTCGACACGGTTGGGCTGTGGAGGATAAGCAGATGTCAGTTGGATGAACAGGATTGTGCGGCACTGCGACACCTACTCGAATGGCACCCTCTATCAACAGATGAGATAGTTTCGCAAAGAGGCTGGCTCCCAGGGTGCGAGCTGCAGGTGCGTGTACAATGCCGTACACGTACTCGACACGCTTGTCAGACGTCTTCCTGGCCTCATCTATGGCGAGCTGGTAATCAATAATGAGGCATCCGCCGGGAGCGAGGATGTCGTAGGCGAGATTCTGTGTCTCGGGAAACGACACGGCGTCATAGATAGCTTCAATAGGGGCGGACGTGATCTTGGACACCTCAGTCCGGATAGCGTCTGGGGAGAGGCTGCGGTCCAGAATGTGTGTGGCACCCAACGCAGCAAGATAATCGGCATTGGACTTGGAAGCAGTGGTGATAATCGGATTGAAGCCGGAGAGCCTGGCCAGCTGGATCACTATCATAAGATATTAGTTCTGACCGAGAATGCAGCTATTGCAGCGAAGGGGGACTGTGACTCTTACCGTACTGCCCTACTGAACTGGCACCGCCCATGACAACGAAAGGTTTTCCACGGTACAGACCACGTCCGCCTTCCTCCCAAGGGGGGAACAGCCCAATACCGCCGACTCTGTTGTAGAGGCCCACCGCAGCGGTAGTAAGACCAAGCGGGATCGATGCGGCCTCCTCGAATGAGAGCGAAGCAGGGATCTACGTGAGGTGTGATGTCAGCCATTCCGATAATAGGCTACCGAGGAGAGAAAAAAACCTTAGCGGTAACATTCACGGACGCGAGAGTAAATTGCTGGAAGGATGCCTGGTCAGACTCACCGATAGGAGCCTCGGTAATGCTACGAGGTATTGCATCAGTTCGTAAGACAAGCTGGTGGCTACCGAACGGACTTACACTCTATCGCCGAGCTTGAAACCCGAGACCCCCTCGCCAACGTCAGTGACGGTACCGGCGATATCTATCCCGAGGATGGTTGGATACTCTCTGATGAAGAAATCATGAACTTGGATCTTCCAATCCACGGGGTTGAGAGCGGTGGCATAGATCTTTATAAGAATTTGGCCCGGCCCTGGTTGAGGCACAGCGGCAGTCCCAACGGCAAAAGAGCCCTTTGCGGCGGTGAGGAACAGAGCTTTCTGCCGCGACATATTGAAGAACGAGGAGGTTGGCTATGAGTGGTCCTTAGAGGAGGACATTTATATAATCTTCATAGATCTGTGCAAGCGGGTACTCGTCCTGGTCCGAGATGACATAGAAGATGACAAAGTTGGTCCCCAGGTGGATGGACTAGGCGAGGACTGAGGCATGCGTGTTTCTGCATAGTCGATGGCACAGATACAACGGTAGACCATCCTGCACCCACATGAAGTCCGTGGATGAGCGTGCCAGCGTCTTTTCCAATCCGGACACTCGCACAGATCATAAACAAGCCCCGCAGAGGCTTCCCGTCCGTCTGACCAAGTCCGTGCAGGATCCGTGCAGACCCCGGTGTGAGTGGGAACGCCGGTGGGTGTGAGGAAACGCAGGTCCATACCGCGCTAGCCGGTCGTTTGGACGTTTCTCGACGTCGTATAGTTCGTTGGCCGAAAGGAGTCCCGCGCTGGTCGCGTTGCCATTCTAGTCTGTGCAACATGCAGGCTAAATACAACCGTACGCACCACTGGTTAATAAAAGATCACTCATTTACAGGATCGACACCAGCGGCAGTCTCGTCATTCACGGCGGAGAAATTTGCACTGGGCTCCCCACCAACTGGAAAAGTACCTTTCCTCTTCGATGGGCTCCTCACCAACTGGAAAAGTACCTTTCCTCTTCGATGGGCTCCTGTGAAACGAAGAACATGCATGACAAGAGGTAGGGGTGATATCTCATAGTGGCATTAATGAAAACACTGATACCATGCGGGGTTGTATCTAAAGAACGACCCAGCAATTACATGTGCACTCGCGACTCTACAAATTATCTCATAAGCAGGGGACAGGTGAGGGCCATGGGATGAATGAGATACACACATCATATAATGGTCTATCCTCACACCAATCACCCTACTGCTTGTAGCAGTCACACACCCAGTATACCCTTGCTCCACTGCCATACCGCAAAGCTGACACCCGTCATCGGGACGATCTTTAAATAACCGATCCCTAGCCCGACGTAGAACCCGCGCCAACCCCGAGAGTTCCATATGGCGCGCACAGTCTCGCCCCAGTGCAGCCATCGATCAGGACGTGTAAGCCCACCCACTTGCATGCGCCGCCGGATGATCTCAAAGGGATAAGAAACTGTCTGCGCTACCGCTCCAGATGCGGCCCCAATGATGAGGTTGGTAACAGGATTGGATTTTGACCGCGCTCTGGAGTCTGACGATGGTGGGGGAGGAGGGATAAAGTGCGAGCGCAGAAAACCCCACGCGAGGAAGGATGTTCCCGCGTAGGGAATCATACCGATCATGGTGACAGTGAAACCGCGATAGAATTTTAGGATGGGAAAGCGAGAGAACAGGCTCGCTGTAGTCTCGGGAATGACGCTCGGGGAGGCTTTTGGGATGCTGGACCCTTCGCGATATATCTCAGACATCGCGAGCACAAACGAGGGTCGATAGGGCACTCCCTGTGGCGGAACAGATGAACGCGTACTGAATGCCATACGAACGCGGATTAATTCTAGAGGGTAGGTGAAGACCACAGATATCATTCCTGGAAGGCTTTTTCAGCAGATGGATGCTTCGAACGGGACGGCATATGCACCTGAAATGGCTCCAGCTGAGAAACGGCGTAGGTTGGTCTGTGACTCCCTCGTTGGCATAAGAATCTGAAAGGTGAGACGATATGAGAATTGAAAAGAGTCAAAAAAATCGTACTCAAACTGGCTCACAAGTTCTACTTGATCATAAGCCATATATTTTATGGCGGCGTAAGGAAATATACGAAGTAGGGTCGCCGAGTGGCCTTGCAATAACCCGCGAGCACCATTCTCCGTGTAAATCTGTCCTATCGCACGTATGGCACCACTCCAAGATCCTGTGCGTACATAGTAAAGTTGAAGGGGCAAGTTCTCCGGGGGGACTCAAGACTCACCGGCATATTTCTGAAAGTCCGGGCTGGACGCCTGAAAGAGAATTTTGACTCTATCGAGCGGCGCAACAACTGTCTTTGCCTAGAACACCACGATAAAACCGCTTTCAAAGCATAGGAAAAGGTCTACATACAACACAACCAGCAATACCACCAGCGATGCCCGAGCGTACTATGTAGTGCAGGCTCTGTGTATTGGATGAATCATTCGCCCGCATCCGACTCTGCCTGTTCTTCTAGTTCGTGCGGGACTCGACAGCAATGTGTTCAGATGGAAGCAGAAAGCGAAGCGAAAGCAAAATATGCACTGCACGTAAGACAGCGGCGCGAGTGTTGTAGTCGCGGTCTCGGAATGGATCTCATCGTGTTTGTTACAGAATGGCCGTCAGAATGACGCCGCCCCGCGGGTTACGCAGGCGCACGCACGCGTCCAGAATCCAGATCATGCTCGCCAGCCACGATGATCCCTCGCTCAACTCCCCACTCATAACATGCCGCCAATACCCAGCACACTCGATGCCACGACCATTTCTCTCGTCGAGTCGCTCCAAAGACGCCAGAAAGATCTGTCCGAGTTCCAGCTCAGCCGCTTGCGCTCATGCACCGGACCTCTAGCCGTCCAGCAGCGCTTCGCAGCTGAACTTCGGGAGGACTTGGAAGCATTTGCCCGACAGGTGGAGGTATGCCGAAGCCTATCAAGCTGGGGCGGTCTGTCACACACTTCTCTAAATAGAACCTGGATGCCGCAGTGGACGACCAGAGGACCGAACGTGACCGGCGGGAGCTTAGGCGAATCGTTGAAGAGTTCCAAGGCGTATTAACCAGGTGCGTATGTATCTCAAATGTGTCTGTGATGTGTGTATTCACGTAGCTCAGCTTGAAGAAGGACGCGCGAGCAGCGCTTCTTACCTCCAAGCGTGCTCTCGACTCACAGCTGCTGTCGCATCGAGAGGAGCTCCTGCGGTCATCTGCAGTGAGGGAGAAACAAGACCTGAATGAGAAAGTCACGTTAGTGATGAAATTCATACCTCATGGCCCTCGTGCTAATCGCTATCGCAGTGAGGATGCTCTCATGAAAGCCAATAACGATGTAACGCAGACATTGCAGCGAACAATCACTCTAATGCAAGGAGAGCTCGAACGTTCTGTCTTGTCGTCCCAACTTCTGGGTACGATGGTGCCTTTGTGCCAGTCATATTGAACGACATTCATTTATTTTGCTCGCAGATACCTCATCTGCCGCTCTACGTTCAACATCTTCAACGCACGACGTGCTGGATGGCTTGCTCTCCACTTCCAAACACCTCATTACTGCTCTCGAAAAGTCTGATTGGATGGATCGCATGCTCATCTTCGCCGGTCTCGCCTTTTTCGTCCTGGTAGTGCTCTTCATCCTCAAGCAGCGTTTGATTGACCGCAGCATCCGGATAGCCTTCTGGTGGACGCGTTTTATACCCAACTTTAGTGGAGACGCAGCCCTGATGCGCATGGAGGAAGGGAAAGATGTGGCGCGGAGTGTGGTTGAGACGGCCTCTGCTTTCGCTGCCACTGCGTCTGCCGTCGCTGCATCAATAATTGCATCCCAAAGTTTCGCGCCCGATAAGAGTGTTGCGTCGCCGACAGATGCAGCCTACGACACCATTTCAGAAGTGTTGGAGACAGTTGCGCCTCAGCCTACGGCCTCTCCTATAGACACTAGTACTACCAATGCGCATGACGAGCTGTAAAGGTGGAGACAGTGCGCCAGGCTGATTCGTCTTGAATATTATTCTTCAAAATGATTGTGCCATTGCGGAATATGTTGAGAATATAACAATGCTAGAATCCTCGAAAGATGCTTACGCTGATCTCGATCGTCGCTCGCCCTCTTATATTTATATAATCACCTTCGGAAGGATACGATCCTCGAGTTCAAGCTTCAATCCATGATTTGAGCCAAGAAGCTGGCCCGGGCGCTGGATATATCTAGGGCATGCTAGTATTGCGGTCACCTCCGAGCTATCAGCGCTTCAGCCATTTCTCTGCTAAGGTGGGTGAGGCGTATGCATGGCTTTAGGCTGAGGTATGTTAGTCCACTCGTGCAATGCAGCGTACTTTGGAAAACTGATACACATCTATGATCATCTCATTGAGCCGATTAGCAGACAGACCGTACGTGGACACCTGAGTTTCGGTAGATATTCAAGTTCTATTACGTTACCGAATGCCTCGCGGACCCGACCCAGCCTGTCTCGAGTGATAGACTTTGCGGTGTCGTGCATCTTCCTCCTCCGCAACAGTCATCTCGCTAGCACAGATTTTTATATCATACCGTCTGACTCATGGATCTCTTACCCAGTATGTGGCGGCAATGATCCGTCTAGATGTTGTATTTATATTGATTGCACTCTTTAGATGCTCTCATTGACTCGCAGCAGAACTCAGTGCGAGATATCTGTATTGTCGGTGCTGGCCCTGGGGGCTTAGTTGCGCTCAAGATGATCATGGATACCCCACAGTACAAGGAAGGCGTCTGGAGACCTATTGCATTCGAGGAGCGCGAGAAAGTGGGCGGTATCTGGTGAGTGTATTCAAGCTATATCGGCTCGCGGAAAGCTCACAGTCCTCATCGGGATTCTTTCGCGCGACGACTACTGCCAATGCAGGGTACCTGCTCCCCCCGTCGATGACCCTCCCATCACACCGCTCTATGATTCGTTGACCACCAACCTTCCCCATCCTCTCATGTGCTACGAGTCGTTCCCGTTTCCTCCTTCAACCCCGCTCTTCCCTCCCGCGAAAACTGTAGAAACATACCTAGACGACTATGCTTCTCACTTCAACTTGATGCCCCACATCCGCTTGAGTACCCCGGTCCTCGCGGTACACTGGAATTCGGAAAGCTTGAAGTGGCAGGTCCGCGTTAGTGATGACGAGGAACACACCTACGATCTCCTCATAGTTGCCAACGGTCACTATCGAGTACCACGTTTTCCGGATACGCCCGGGATAGATGCTTGGGTAGCCAAGGGAAAGGCCACGCACTCGGCGTGGTATCGTCGTCCAGTAAACATGGGCAACACTATCATGGTCGTTGGCGGCGGGCCGAGCGGGAAGGACATCTCAGCAGAGATGCGGGGCGCTGCGCACGTCGTCATCCACTCTGCAACGAACAGTGCGCCGGAGGATATCGACGATGGCACGCAAGGTACTCTCAAACGCCGTGGACGCGTAGCTGAATTCCTCGATGTCGACGAAGGCCGCGTACTCTTCCAGGACGGATCGATCGAGACGGGAGTCGACCACTGCATCCTCGCGACGGGCTTCAAACACAACCACCCGTACCTCCCGCCGGAGCTCCTGCGCGCCGCCGTGCCCCCACCAGTACCACCGCTCCCGTCGACGTTTTACAACTCGACATATCATCTCTTCCCTCTGGCGCGACATCTATTCCCGCTAACTCCGACATTCCCCCCGGAGCGCGCCGTGTTCCTTGGGCTGCTCAAGGGCATCGCGCCGCTGCCGCTCATGGAAGCCCAAATGTTTGCGGCGCTCAAGATCTTCGAGCGCCCGGAACTCTTGGACCCTACGCAAGAGGCAGTGGGGGTTGTCACGCGGTACGAGCACCTGCGCCAGCGTATGGGCGACAGCGACATCCATATCGCGTCCGCGTGGCACGTCTTTGCACCACAGGCGCAGTATGACTACCGCGACGAGCTGCATGCGCTAGTGGGCGATGATGAAAGCCGGGTGGCGACCTGGGTCCGAGATATGTACGACCAGCGGGACGTGTTGCGAGCGGAGTGGCGGGACCTAGAGCGCCGAGGTGAGGCTAACGACTGGGTACGCGGCGTAGGCGAGGGCGGAACAAAGGAGTGGGTAGAGCTCATGCAGAAGCTGCTTAAAAGAGCTGACGAGAGGAAGACAAAAGAAGAGGCGGGTGATCGCAAGGCAAAATTGTAAGTGTGCCATCTGTGCTGAGATATTTTGACGTCTGTATTGACGCATCGTGCACAATAGTAGCCTATTTAATGTATGCTCGTTCCAATAGAGTAGGAGGAATAATAATATCTATGATCTGCAAGCGAATGCCATGGGAATCACGGGCATTACGAGATAATGGCGAAAGAAATATGATCAACGCACCCCTGCAGTATACCGAAGCCGGAGCTCTCAAAACGAATGAATAAGTCCACTACTGAGTCCCCTCCGCTTGACGTAGCAAATGAGGTTTGAGACCCCACAGAGCGTATTTCCCTTCTTCTATTTTCTGCCGAAAAGACGACATCTCGGCTTCGTATTCTAGCCATTTGTCGACTGTTTCAGTCGACGCCAGGCCCTCGTCGGCTTGCGAAACCTTGCGCATTTCCCTCGAGAGGTCCTGCATCTGCTTTTTTGTGAATGGTCCAAATCTGACATCGGCTGTTGGCCAAGCGCCACAGGAGAACATGAGCACACCTCGTATCGTAAGATAGGAGATTAAGCACTTACGAGGCTCTTCTGGTGCTAGGATGGTATATTTCTTTTCGTCTTCGGGAAGCTGGAATTTGGAAAGCTCTGGAGAGCAAGATTGTACAGGAGTGGGGAGCTGTGTCTTCGAGGTTGGGAAAATGGCAACTGAAGATCTGTCGCGGTCCGATGAACTCTTTGTAAAGTAAGTAGGAGTAGCCACGAAACGCGTAAATATATGCTCACGGTAATTGCGGTAGCAGTCCTCAGCTCGAGCCACGTCTGTACATCGTCAACCTTGACCTTGAGCCGCTTCGCCCAAATTCTCACTTCAATGTCGTTGGGAAATGGATTCTCCGAAACCAAAACTGCAAGCTTCGGTATGGTATCTGGACGCGAGCGGAAAGAGGGGCATACTATGCCAACCTAGCGTTACCTAGTGCATCAGCTAGAATTTGGCGAAACGACGCACATATGTCTACGCTATTAGGGGATGATGAATATGTTGAAGAGGCCAGCTCCGGGGTCTCACCTTGAGTCTTCTCTCGAGTCGCATCTCGCTTTCGCTTCGAATCAAAAAGCCTTGAAAGTTTACTACCTGTGTAATGGTCGCAACCTGGCAGAGCTTTGAGACGCTGCAGTAGGTCCCTCCTTTGTAAGAGCGTCGGCTTGGTGTCGATAGCGTACAACTCTTTGAAAAGGCAAGATGAGTACACATTCAATGAGACCTTGTGCAACCGTACCATCTATGAGCTTGTATCCCTCCGGTGATAGGCGCCTTGTCTCTTTCCGCTTGTGTGGCTGCTGTGCTCCTGATGTCGATGGCGGGGTACCAAAACTGTTGTGGGCGGGCGGGCTGACTACTGTGGACAAAGCAGTGGGGTAAAAAGGGAAGGATCCCTGCATGTTGTGGGAGGAGGGAGTGGCAAGGGAGTGGCGAAATGGCTCGTCCTGTCTTGTCATCAAAGCAATCCGTTCGCGAAAATCCTAGTAAAGGCAAGAATTCGATCGACGCGTTTCCATTTGTGGTTAGTCTGCTCACTGATAACAAGTACTAATCTTGAAATAGGGTGATATTACTGATAGCTTGTGGGAGATAAGCTATTGTGTTGGCATAAAGATATCTTGCGCCAACCTAACAAGCACTGTAACAAATCCCTAATTATCTCTTTCTACGCCGCTGTCGGTTTAGGACGGGTTTAGGATAATTAAGTGCTTACTGAGTTCCTCGGCTAGCGTCCAGCAAATTCAAATCAGCAACAAAGTGACTCAATTTGAGCAAAAACAAAACGACAAGTAAGACTCAAGGAGAGATTCAGCTAGCACTCTGCACATTACGATGACCTGATCCCCAGAAGCAGACCAGCTCTTATCTCGTCGCCTTGGATTGAAACGATCATGAGTCGATGCTGTATGGGTAAGTGCAGTGCCAGTGAGCGATGGTATCCCATATCATTAATTATCATTAATACTCCAGATCGGCGTATCCAAGCCGACATCAAGAAGTTCGCACCGGCTCGAATTCTCAGCGGGAGAAGTCCGGACCAGTCAGATGCTGCTCAGGACACAATACCGTCAGCTACTCTCTGAGGATACTGCTAGAGAGGAGGTGCACTGCGAGGACGAACGAGAGGTCGAATCGAAAGCGCCCGACAGGCGACCGTGGGTGTCAGGCTGCCGGGGGTGGAGGTGACAACGGGGGCAGTTGACGTCGCGCGATGATGAACCTGACGCCGCAGCCCGCTCCCCATGGACCAGCCCGGGGGGGCAGTGGCGCGCCACTCGACTATCCCGTCGCCAAGTCACACTCTGATACTTGTGCGCCCCGCTCCAACTCCTCTGCAACCAACAGCATCAACCGCTACTCACACCTTCCAAGTAGCCGCCTTTACCACCTTCTTTCGTAGGTTTCATTCCTTGTTCTGAAGGGCTGCGCGCAGCAGAGACGGGCCATTCAGCAGCTTGACCAAGTGCAGTCTCAAACTTCACCTCACGACCCTCGTTAGGCCTTGGCCGTAGCTTGAGCTCATGCTTCTTCCACTGCACTTTCCTTTGGCACTGCTGCTCCCAGCCTTTGCTTCGGCCTTCTCGTTTGAATTTACAAATACTCCAGAACAATGTCAGAACCTTTCACTCTCCATCACTGGGTCCGGCACCCCTCCTTATAGTGTGCTGGTCATCCCGTTCGGACCATCACCCTTGGCGAACAACATAGAGGTCCGAAAGATATTCTCGGTTCAGTTCAGTGGGACGTCACATAGCTTCCAGCTCAACTATCCCGGTGACTCCCAGTTCGTGGCCGTGGTGAGTGGACATATTGTAATTGGATCACCTAAGGGTCTTGCCCGATCTACGCCACAAGGTCAATCGCGCTAGTGGTGACATTGTGCCTACTCTAGGCTGCGCTTCACAGCTGGCGTCAGACTCGACTTCGGGTATACCCCGTTGAGCGGCACGCCAGATCTTGTTATGCCACTCCGTTATGTAAATGTCGTTCGACGTACTAACAATGTCATAGGTTAGCGATAGCACTGGGTTTGGAACGGGTGGCACTAGTATCGCGGCCACCGTGCTCTCAAGTAGCGACTCCAGCTGTTATAACGACACAGAAGTTTCGCCTGATTGGGATTTCAGTATCTTTCCTGCCAATCAAATTGTGGAATGTTCGGCGATGCGTATCGATTGGAACCCAGCAGTGGTCGAAGGGTGCGCCACAACATGCATCTTTTGCGTTCATGTCATTAACGCATTTGTAGAACGCCAACATTTCAAGGGGTCATTCCTGGAGGGCAGTCATTTGCGATTCCTCAGGGAACTCTGACGAATGTTACTGGCGAAGGCCTTGGGTTCAGCTGGACACCTTCAGTCAGGATAGGGACGACGGTCATTCTTGTTGGTGGTGACAATCGTGGACAAGGAACAGGAGGCAGTGGATTGTATATTGTATCCCAGGGGTCGTCCCAGTCATGTCTTAATGCAAACTCCCCTTCGTCTACACCGGGCTCCCCTGCTGGTGGGAGCTATCCCACAAGTACAAGTGGCGCAGGGACTGGTGGTGGGAGCACGAGTGACGGGTAAGTAACAAGAACTGTTTAAAGATTGCTTGAATTGACGGTATCTAGGCATAGTACAGATGTCGGAGCTATAGTCGGTATGTCCAGCCGATTTGCTGGTATTATACACAATATAATAAAGCCTATATAGGCGGTGTCATTGGCGGTGTCATTGGCGTAATACTAATCCTTGCGGCATTATTCTTCCTTCTTCGAAGACGTCGCAGCCAGAAGGAACCAAAAGAGCAGCCCGTGGACCTACTCCTGGATCATGATCATGACGATGGGCAGCTCCCGCAGTACTACGAGCCACAGCCGTTCGTCATGCCCGAGCCGACCGTGCGTTCTTCCACAGGTGGTGATATGGAATCGCAAGCAAACCCACAGCTGACGTACGAATCCACGTCGTCGCATTATGGTGCGGAAGGCGGCTTGCGGGCGGGCACGCCTGATTACACGGCGCGCAGTGGATCTTCGGGGTATTTACGCAAATCGCCTGCGGTGATGCGTCCAGTGAATATCGTGCAGCATGAGGACGCGGGTCCGGAGGAGGCGGGTCAGGAGCCAGAGACGATTGAGCTTCCGCCGGCGTACACGAATCTACGCGGGAAGTCGACGCCACAACCATCGCCGCCGGAGTCCTCGTCATTGTCCGCTGAGGCTTCCTGATCATAAGTCGTTATGAGGGATACTAGCAGGTGAGCGATCACGGCTCATACAGAGAAACTGGCAGGCACTGATTGCGCCCTGGAAAGATATTGATTTGATACGCCTGCGCTATCGTCGGACTGGTTCGTTTCGTCCCTGGTGATGGAACAAAGGACGTTTACTTGCATCTGCACGTTTGTATATCAACCTGAGTTTCGGATGGACGATAGCCCTTTTGTGTGCTACAACCTAAGTTTGGTTGTAGACTTAGCGTAACTCATCGTTTGTCCCGAAATTATTTTGCTAACCTACTGTATGGATTAGTGCCCTTAATAGAATGATGTGTCTCGGCGGTTTGGTGTGCAGCTCACGGGGATCAAATTCGGCAAGCCGATCAAAACCATGCGACTTCGCTACACGCACTGCTTTCTTGTGCTTACCGTGCTGTTTCATACACATCCTGGCGCCATTTTGACTTGTGGCGATATCAAGATGATGTTCCGTCGCCTAGTCCTCACGATAGCTTGTTATATCCGTGCTCTAGAGATATACATCAAGCCCAGCTCCGCCGGACATCACGGCCATTTTTTCTGTCGAGTATATGACAGCGCTTTGCTTAGCACCGAACGCAAGTTTATTCCCGTCTCGAACAAGTCTCGAGTAGACGGATAGTGTCCGCTCGACATGACCACTCCCATCCCGTGTCCACCGTCTTTGCCATTTCTGGGCCATATTACCTCCATCGACAAGGATCTGCCCCTACTTTCTTTCTCACTCCTAGCACAGCAATATGGCGAGATATACCAATTCCATCAGTTTTGTAAGTTCCGCTCATTGATCTTAGTGAGATAGATATCGAACAGTGTGCCTCGGGCTGCAGCGGTGAAAAAGGTCGTCGTCAGCTCGTATGAGCTCATGCACGATGTCAGCGACGACAAGAAGTTCTTCAAAAATATCGGCGGGGTTCTTGAGCAAGTTAGGAATGGTGTCGGCGATGGTCTGGTCACAGTGAGCATATTCGTTCTGTGCGCTTCAGGCTGCCAGTCTTCACATGTCATAGGCCAGACCAGACGAAGAGAATTGGGGCCTCGCCCGTGCGTAGTACCGTTTGGATTATGTGCAGGCTATGCCGATCTATTTTCCTACAGATCGTCTCCTAACGCCCGCTTTCGGAGCGGTAGGCATTCGCGACATGTTCGACGATATGTGCGATATTGCCACCCAGCTGATTGTGAAATGGGAACGGTGAGAGCTAGTTCCACATTAGCGTCGATGATATCTAACCAGATTATAGCTTTGGCCCTGGGGCTGTCATCAATCCCGCCGAGGATTTCACCCGGCTGACTTTTGACACCATCACCCTATGCGCCATGTCTCACAGGTATGTAGTCGCTTATATTCTGGACTATATGCTAAAGTTGTTCCAGGCTTAATTCCTTCTATCGAGTTTGTACCTAGGATTTTTCAAGACATAGCATGATGGTCTGACACGACTCTGATATGTAGGAGACTAACCATCCGTTTGTCCAGGCCATGGTCGACTTCCTGCTCGAGTCTGGCCGTCGAACGTTCCGACCGTCAGTGGTCACGAATGTAATGGGCTATAATACGAAATATGAAGCAGATATCAAAGTCATGACGGACCTTGCAAATGACAGTACGTAGGTCTACTTCGAGCGCGAGCTGTGTGAGGCCAATCACCTTGACAGTTATCGCGGATCGTAAGAAAAACCCAACAGAGAAGAACGACCTCTTGAACAGGATGTTGAACGGAAAGGACCCGAAGACCGGAAAGGGACTCTCTGATGAAAATATCAGATATAATGTAAGTTATGCCTCTATCCGCGAATTTCCTCTAGACACACTATATGCGCTGGTCACTGACGATCATTGTTAGCTGCTCACCTTCCTCATTGCCGGTGCGCTTACCATTAAATTACTGATGACATGCTGCTTATAATTTTCTAGGACACGAAACCACATCCTGTTTGTACATTCCTTCTCACTGATGCTTCTGTGTCTAAGTAAGCGATAGCCACCTTATCATTCACGTTGTACTATCTGCTCAAGAACCCGGAGGCAATGCGCAAGCTGCGACAGGAGGTAGACGAAGTACTCGGTGACCAGCCTCCTCAGCTGCAAGACCTTAGCAAGCTGACATATCTCAACGGTAATACATGCGTGACGCTCAACGGAAACCCTGGCTGAATGGCTATCGCACCAGCTTGTCTACGCGAGTGCCTGCGTTTGTCCCCAGCCTCACCCATCCGCTCTGTTGATGCGCGAGATGATACGGTCATCGGTGGTGGAAAGTACACTATTCAAAAGGGGCAAAGCGTGATTATAACCACCGGCAGAGCGCAGCGAGATCCCAAAATATGGGGAGAGGATGTTAGTTTTTGGCACGATTTATGTATTCGCTAGAGCTCATTCTCGCGACCAGGCAGACGAGTTCAAACCAGAGCGTATGTTGGACGGCAAGTTCGACCAGCTTCCTGTAGGTGTCGATGTCACCGGTGGGCTGGCATTTACTGACTTGGTTAGCCCCATGCATGGCAACCGTTTGGCTTCGGCATGCGAGCTTGCATTGTGAGTGTACCTTGGTTGGTGCTCTCCTCCTTATTAACGGTCTTGCCTTCAGGGTCGCGCGCTTGCCTGGCAAGAAATGCTCATTCTCATCCCTCTCATCCTTCAGCGCTTCGATATCGCGATGGAGAACCCCTCGTATGAGCTTGAGATTAAGCAGACGCTTACAATCAAGCCCAAGGAATTCCACATCCGTGCTGCTCCGCGTAAGGGCCGTGCTGTCCCCCTGGCGATACCTAGTTCGTCGCTCCTCCAGGCTCGGCGCGGCGACGAGAAGAAACCGTCCAAGACAACCGTGCCTGTTCAGGATACGGTGTCTAACACGCCAGTATATGTAATGTACGGTTCGAACACCGGAACGTCGGAGACCTTCGCCCAGCGGATAGCTAGTGATGCTGCATCCTATGGTATGCCTTATCCACATTCGCATGACCACTAATTTTGCTAAATTGCAATAGGTTTCCGCGCGAGTATCGGAACCCTCGATTCATTCACAGGCAAGATCCCTACAGACGGACCCGTCGTCATCATTACTGCATCCTTCGAAGGTAGGCTCTCCAATGCGTACATAGGCGAACTGAGGCGCATCATGTTACAGGCGAGCCTGCCGACAACGCGGCACACTTCGTCGAATGGATCACGAGCCTCAAAGGCAGCGAGCTCACAAATGTTAGCTATGGTCTGTTCGGTTGCGGCAATCGCGATTGGTACCAGTCGTATCAGCGCATTCCGACTCTGATCGACCGTCTCCTGGAAGAACGCGGGGGAAGACGATTGGTCCCTCGCGGAGTGGGCGACGCCAGCGCAGCAGAGTTCTTCGAGCGGTATGATGACTGGCAGGCGCAACTTTGGGAATCGTTATCGCAGGTAAGATGACATGCAGTGTTTTAGGAGGGATGACGCTGATTATAGTCTTACCAAAAGGAATACAAGACAGTTGTAAGCCAATCGCCTGATATTCCTAGAGGTCTGGAGATGAAAACAGTGGATCCGGGTACCTTTCGAGCTTCGGTTTTGCGACAGCCGGATGCTGCACTGGGTACCGTGGTGGAGAATACTCTTCTCACTAAGCCCGGCACATCTCCCAAGAGACATATTGGTGAGCACACATTTCAGATGTGAAAAAGTATGATTTCTCATCCCACACAGTGTTCGAGCTCCCAGAAGGCATGAGTACACGAGCGGGAGATTACCTCGCCATGTAAGCCGTTCTGACGTCCAATATCACGTCGTTCCTTATCATGAACTATGTAGTCTCCCATCCAACCCTGTTCGGGACGTACAGCGAGTTATTGCGAGGTTTGGCCTATCAGGCGAGCAGGAGGTGCGTCTTGTGGTGTGACTTTGACTGTTTTGATAATGGTTATTTCAGATCATCCTATCGACCACTGGTCCTACACCTCTGCCAGTCAATCGACCTATCGGCATATTTGCTCTCCTCTCTGGCTATGTGGAAATCTCGCAGCCTGCCACCACGCGCGATCTCAACGTTTTGATGTCGGCCGAGAACGCTCCGGTTGACTTTCTACGAGAATTGACCTCCGATTACTCAGGGAAAGTAGTCGCAAGGCGACTCAGCATCCTCGACATTCTCGAAGATCACTCCTCTATGAAGTTATCGTTCGCGACGTACCTGCACATGCTTCCGTCTATGCGGGTGCGGCAGTACTCCATCTCGTCCTCGCCGCTGTGGGATGCACAACGCGTCTCGCTTACCGTCAGCGTTGTCGATGCGCCATCAATCGCCGGGCGTAAGGAAGGCTTCCTCGGCGTCGCCTCCACGTACCTTGCGGGCCTGCGCCCCGGTGACAAAGTGCAAATCGCCGTGCGCGCGTCGGCGACGGCGTTCCACCCGCCAGCGGACCCCACCATTCCGATGGTGATGTTCGCAGCAGGCTCGGGGCTTGCACCCATGCGCGGCTTCCTGCAGGAGCGTGCAATGCAAAAGAAGGCAGGTCGCGAAGTCGCGAAGTCGCTTCTGTTCTTCGGGTGCCGATCCCCCGAACTTGACTACCTCTACTCGGACTCGGACTTGAAAGAGTGGATCGAGCTTGGAGTAGTTGATGTAAGACCGGCGTTCTCGCGAGCCACAGAGCTTTCGCATGGATGCAAGTATATTCAAGAGTGCGTTCTTCCGCTTTATGATTTGTGAGATTTTCTGATTGCCATGCTGTCGCAGTCGTATCTGGCTAGATCGCGCGGACGTGAATGAACTATACGATAAGCATGCTAAGGTTAGCGATCCATCGTCCCTTCTTCGATTGCCTGCTATCGCATTAAGCTGTCTTCTATGTCGCAGTTTTACACTTGCGGAGCTCGCAGAATTGCACAGGGAATCAAGGACGTCCTCTCGAAGATGATAATGGACAGGCATAATGTCAACGAGTCAGAGGCCGAGGAGATGTTTGAACGTGCAATCCAAGGCAGGTACGCAACCGACATTTTCGAGTAAGACATGGTAAACGGGTGCTGGACAATCGTCTATGCGTCGATGCTGTTCAGATTTGGGCCCTGAGTCAAATGTAACTTACCGTCGTATGTAGAGGTTTTGAAGATGTGTATTAGAGAATTTCTGACGCTGTGAATTTCTACTTCAAGTTGGCGCTATGTGCGCTCATCAGAGCCTCCCATGACCAATGCACCCCCCGCTCTTGCGTTCAAGCTGAAATTGCTCATTCCCCTACCAGTGGAATCGCTTGCTCCTTATCCCCCACAAGCACAGAGTGAGGTTGAGAGAGAGAGATGGGGAGAGAGGAAGGATAGGGGGCTACCCCGCGCTACAGGCTAGAGTGGCCCGGAAGAACAGATGGCAGGTATGGTCCAGGCATGCTGGTTGTGGCGCTCTCGCCCAGCCTGGCTCGTCAAATCTCGTCGTAAGACAGCTCGAGGTCCTCGATATACGTCCAACAGGGAATGGCTGGGCGCGCGTGGTGGACGACACAAGACTATGCGTGCCCTTGACGAGGCCCGGCTAGGCGGCCATTCGACTCGGAGTCGACACCCATGGCCACCTTGGACGCCCTCTAGACTGGACGACAGACTCCTCTACCGGCGTAAAAACTGTCATGCGAGCTGCTAGCCGTTACAGCATTGTGTCATAGAGGTCTGAGTGATTCCGCCCGCCCCCCTGAGGCGGGAGACCCTACCCAGTATAAAGAGCTTCGCATATGGCAGATCATTTCCTTCTCATCCTCCTCAAGTCGTCTTTTCGCCACCTACAATGTCTCCTAATTTCCATATCCCAAAGGCCCAGAAGGCAGCCATTGTCGAGACTACCGACGCACCCCTTAAGATTGTCAATGACCATCCCGTCCGACAGCCTTCCGAACTTAAACCTGGAGAGTGTCTCGTCCGTCTCGACTGCAGTGGTGTCTGTCATACGGACCTCCATGCCCGTAAGGGCGATTGGCCGCAAGCGGCGAAGCTTCCTCTCATCGGTGGTCATGAGGTATGTGTTGCCTAGCGTTTTGATTCATGAACACTAACAGGGTCCATCCAGGGTGTGGGCATCGTTGTCGCAATCGGCGCGCACACGCAGGGTTCGCCCGTTAATCTGGGCGACCGTGTCGGCATCAAATGGCTGGCGTATTCCTGCCTAGACTGCGAGCAATGCCGAAAAGGAATCGAGCAGAGTGCGTTCACTATGACATCATGGTCTTTGATCTTATGATGATGGTTGTTCCTCGCTCCGACTTTCCGATAGGTTGTCCTAACCAACTATTGAGCGGCTTCACTACTGATGGGACATTTTCCCAATACGTCGTCTCCTGGGTCAGTCATGTTACCCCCATCCCGGAGAATATGAATAGCTTCGAGGCTGCCTCCATTCTTTGTGCCGTGAGTTGTTTTTAGAACCCATCTTGTGCTCATGTATCCTAATGAAACTCGATCACGCAGGGAGTCACCGTATACCGTGCTTTGAAGTATTCGAGGGCACACATCGGCGACTGGGTTGCTCTCCCCGGAGCTGGTGGCGGTCTCGGCCATCTTGCGATACAGTATGCAGTCGCAATGGGGTTCCGAGTTGTCGCCATTGGTATGTCGTATTGCAACACATAAATCCCATTCCCCGTCCTAATCCGTTTCAGATACCGGCGCGGAGAAGAAAGCACTCTGTGAAAAACTCGGTGCGGAGCGGTGGATCGATTTCCGCGAGACGAAGGACCTCGTGAAGGAT